>NC_089282.1:16076051-16266311 GCF_963678975.1 Dysidea avara | reverse complement strand
AGAAGCAAACGGTAGATGGATTTAGGCATTTTTGGTAAGTTTCTTGTTCATGTACGCATCCTATGTGTTCACGGTAGTAGTAAGCCATGCACTTGGGGTCGGGCATACTTGCTAATATTGAGCCAGTGGAATAAAGAAAAAATTTTCTAAGGATTTCACTATAGCCCTTTAATACAGTTCTGTCAAAAAGGAATGTTGTGATGGGTAACCAGGTGGGACTTCAGCTGCCTACACCTTCAACAGTACAATCTCCTGTGTGTTACTAGTCCTGCCCCAAGAGGACTTGCCTTAGTCTGGTACATCGCTTATAATCTCCAATCGATAAGCGCCCTGCTGATAGGGTCTGCGATGTACCAGACTAGACTTGCGTATGGTGCATAGGCATTCCAATGCTGGTTCGCTCGAGGGAGTGTCACTTTAATAGCCTCTGTACTACGATCTGCGACTGCAGCCAAAGCCGGTCAAGACTGATTTCGATTTTGACCATTGACGCAAATTTGCCTTAACTTTTGACTTTATTCCATAAATTTATACTACATTTTTGTTCGCTACTACTCACCAAGCTTTTACTGTGCTGAGTAAACAGGTTGACCTTTGTTTTTGTAAAATCGGCCTTGTCCTTTGACCTGTCGCTTTGACCTCAGTCAGAGGTCGTAGTACAGTGGCTATTGGCTGTCGTAGGCTTTGTTAAGTGTGTTGTGTAGCGTAGTATCACATAGGTATATGCCATAATACATAGCATTCAGTTTATGCTCAGTGGCTATACAGTAAATTGACCAGCTTGCCACGGTACTTTTCATCATCAGAATGTTGATTGTAGGGGTGGCCTGATTCCAGGTTTGATGTACCCTACAGCAACTTTAATGCAACCAGGAGGAATTGGTCTCAAGTGCATGCTGTTGTCCTTTTTTTAATTCCTTAATGCATTTTTTTCAATGGTAACTCAATTGGTTATTCAAGTGTAGGCTAAGATACACTTAAATTTTATGAAATGCAAGCATGTTATCCAATTGTTGATGCTGTTGGTTGTTTAAAAGATGGAAGCGGAGAAGAGTGGCTAGTGTTTATACACGCATCACTTTCAGAATATGGAGACCGTATATATGTCTGATCAGCTTGTTTTCTGACTCCCATTATGTACAATCAAACTGGCTTTTTACTAGAGATTATTTGGCTTTGATGCTGACTTCAAAAACACACTATTAGTGTAGGAAAACCCCAATCTCAAATTCCGAATCTTGGCAATAAATATCTAAAAGCATTTGAAATAATTATGGTATATTATCAACTGAATGAAAGTTTTTTTCTTTCAAAACAGTGACCATGAGAAGTTTTCTGACCCCTTCCGTTCTACTAATATAACTGTTTTGGCTTTACTTTGCTTGAAAATATTTCGTTGTCTTTGAACTGTCATTATTACATGTACAGTACATTAAAAATAAGGAGAAATTTCTTCAAAGGTGTGAATATAGACCAAACCCTTGTATCCGTTTGCCAACTTTTGCTGTCTGCTGGTTTGAAAGTTAATTCCAACATGTCGAAGAGGGCCAGAAGTGTTAAATTTCATCTCTATGACATGTTGGAAAGGATCATTTTACTGTCTCAACTTTGTTTTACGGTCAAATGCTAACATGTGGTAATCCATTTCAAATATTAGCGACCACTTTAATGAATAGAACCTTAGGATAAAAACAGTATCCTGGTAATCAAGATGTGTTGCTTTTCCGTACAGAGGCTACTGGGACTGTCATAGGTTACTTCCAATTTTCCGGGGTTTACATTACTGTATGGCAATAAGCCTGCATGGCATGTGCAAGTACAATTTTGTGAGCTTAAGCACATGTATCTATTATGTGAGATATTGATCTGTATCTAGAGTGAACAAATGGCTTACACATAAATTGTGATATACACTGTTAAAACTGGGTAGTTATATTAGCACACATTATGTTGATTTAACAACCTCCTTGAAATGTAATTGTTACTATACAAGTGCTAAAATCACTAAACAGTGGTTAGTTTACACTTTCTATGTAACTGTAGCATCAACCTTTGTGCTAATTCAGCATGGTACTTGTTATTTTAGCAGGTCATTTTGGTGCTATGAAGTGCTCAATATTCAACTGTGACTCTCACATTCAAGCAGTGATATGTGCATGATTCGGTACCGCTGTTGCATAGCTACTTCACAACAGAGCGGAAGGAAGTATACAACACCAACAATAAATGCTCCGTGGCAGTTGAACAATAATACCAAAAAGAACAACATCTCAAGATGATCTCTTTTTAAATATGATTTAAATTTCACAGTTGCTTGTCAACTTATATACTTATCATTTACATATATTAGCAATTAAACTGATGACATGCACACAGTATGTACCATTACAGTATCATAAATGTATTTATGTTCGACAACGGAGAGGTACAGTATAGTGGTGGCTCCAGGTGTATACGTACTGTCTATAGGTAGGTAGGGGCAGGGTCCACTCCACACCATCGAAAATTCTTTCGCTTCGTGCCTGTCAACTTGTACACTCAACTGCAAAGAAAATATGCCAAATACGTTAATAAGGCTGTTTAACTTACCGTGTAAACATTAACTTGAAGTGGGATTCTCCTTTTCCCCCACACTCCTGAAGGCGCTCTCGCTATAACTTCAAATAAAAATGATAATTCTTTCGCTTCGTGCCTGTCAACTTGTACACTCAACTGCAAAGAAAATATGCCAATTACATTAATAAGGCTGTTTAACTTACCGTGTAAACATTAACTTGAAGTGGGATTCTCCTTTTCCCACACTCCTGAAGGCGCTCTCGCTATAACTTCAAATAAAAAAAAAATAGTGCACTCCAGCTGTAGTAAGCACTGTACATATTATACAATAGTAGTAATATATACACAATATTTAACATTAGTCATTAGGAGGAGTGGACTCCCTGAGTCAGGACAGATCTGCCACTTGCTCTCAGCCAGCTGACAGTGGGAAGTGTTGCATCCTATGTGGTGAAAGAGGTAATGTTAAACAAATGACTATGTACAGAAACTGGGGGAGTGCTGAAAAGTATTTTGTGCACACACACCTTGGCGAATGGCCACTGGATGACGGCTATGCTTGTAAGAAACATTTAGTAGAAGCCAAGTGACACCATAATGACACCACATTTACACCAAAATGGAAAAATGACAATTCTCCTAAAGGCTGTATACACCCACAATGTTGTAACAGATTTTATGAAAAACTTATGAAGCCTGCTTTTGCTACAATTACTGCCTTGGAGACACACCTTGGAGTGCAGGTATCTGATGACGTCCCATTTCTGTTGTGTCCGCCTTGCTATAGCAAGGTATACAATCACTTTAACTCCCCGAGTAGATGTTCGTCTTGTGGAGCTACATCAAAACTTGGACAAAAATTCATTCGCCACAGTCCCAATCCTACACTGATATCACAGTACCTCACAGAAGCAACTGGCATTGAGATAGTCATAGGACCAAGTGACAGAATATGCACAAGCTGTTACAACACACATAGCAGCATAATCAAGTCCACAGAGTGCCAACTAAATGGTTCAGATGAGAAGCTAGAAAATGACATTGAAACATGGGAGGTCACCATTAGAAGGCATAATGATGATGAACTAACAAATGCAATTCTTACTTCAGTAATATTCGTTGCCCAGTCTTTACTGTCACAAAAGGCCGTACTCCTGCCATGGGTATGCTAAGTATTTCTTGAAGCCTATGGAGTCCAGTGTAGCGAAGAGGTGAAGTCAGTCTACCTAGAGGAGGGTGACAGGAAAATTCAATTTTCATCTCGATGGCTACTAGATCACCTTATTGTTCACCTGCATCCCTATATGATGCACAAGTGTGTGCACATGACCAACAACGGAGTTACCATGGGACAACTCTGCAGCTAGTACAACCAGGAGTACCATTAACACCTGAGTTTCAATATGAATCAGAGATGGCCACTGCCGCAGCAGGTACAGACATGGAGATGACCACGCTCCCACCACAATCACCTCCCTCTAGCATTCAAGAGTGTAATCCAGCTTTTACAGTCAATAAATTGACTTGACAGCAGCAACGACAAATGTCACCAGAGAACTCTCCTCACAAGCAAGGAAAGAATGGGCCAAAGCGGCAAAGGACTGTGACAGTTAATAGCTTAGTACCTACTGTACAAACCAACTTTGATACACTACCATCACCTCAACTAACACTTACCTTCGAGAGTTTTCTAGAAAATATTCATGAAGCAAATAAGAGGAATGCCTTGGAGAATAAGCTATTTTCATACATCATCCAGAAGTATGGTTTGCACTTCCACCATCACACAGATATCGTACCAACAAATGCTGTTATCAGTGATGTTAGAGTATTTCTAGATGACAACAGACACTGTGATTTACAGCGCACATCAGCTGTGCATTATATGGAACTGTTGGATGAGAACCCTGACTGTGCAGAGACAATGTCAATGGTAGCAGAAGACCTATTGGCAAAATTTGATGGAATCCAGGATGGATGGGTAGTTTTAGTGGGAGACGGGAAGACATACCGACACTTATGAAAGTCAAGAAACAGTATAGCACACTGTTGAGAAAGCTTCTAATTTTTCCAGGCGACTGGCACATTTTGAAAAACTACCAGCCTATTTTAATAAAAGAATATTACTCTGTCGGTCTAAGAGAGCTGGCCAATAATTCTGGCTATCATGGTACCACACTAACATCATTGGAGCACTGTTCCAACTTTAAGCGTACACACTATTTCTTGCTGCAAACATGGGAGGCCTTGTACAGGGAAATGTGGCATGCGTATGTTGTAACCAGTGAGGCTACAATCACTAAGGATATCACTGGCATACTCCTTACTGGCATACAGACAAAGAATTCACCTAAGAACGTAATGCAGAGAATTTCTGAACTGGTGAAGGACTGCCATAGTGAAGAAGACTTTAAGAAGTTTGTCAAACGGATAAGTGAACATGACAAAACATGGAAGTTTTGGGCCCAGTTTGTTTTCACTGATTGTTTTTGTTACTTTGTTCTGTATTTAGCCATAAGGAGTAGTGATTGGGAGTTACGCATAGCCAGTTTGAAGCTAATGGCTCCCATGTCTGCAGCATTTGACAGGGAATACTATGCCCGAATATTACCACACCATCTGGGTGAGATTCAACACTACCCACCAATGATTTTAAACTGCTTGGAAAGAGGAGCATTTACTGTCAAGCTAACTGAGCAGCATTGGCGAGCTGTAGCCCTTGATGAGGCCCATGAAATGTGCATTAATAAGGATTTAAAGACTGCTATAGCTCGCCCTACTAAACCTTACCTGCAGAAAACCAGTTTATTTTTAAATGGTCGGATTAAGCTGCACAAAATTTTTATTGAAGAATTGTTCCCAGAACGGTTGGGACACCAGAAAGTGCCTAATAATACCATCCTTGATGACTCTCCTCAGGCTTACAAATATGAACAAAATATCAAACAACTTTGTGGTCAGAAAATCATTTGTTTTGTGTACAGCCTAAGAACAGGGGAGGCTGTATTCCGCGGAATACGGAATAGCGGAACAACCCTACTACTACTACTTACTACAAGGCTTTTAACCATGCAATAAATTCTAAATGTACCTTGCAACAGTTCAGCTGAGGAATCATCGCTGAGGCAGCCGGCCAAGAAATCCAGCACTGAATTCATTAGCGGTGGACTGGCGATCGTTGATGACAATAGAACTAGCTAACGATTTTCCTATGTCAGCTATGTTCAGTATCACTCTGTATCCCACAGAAACAATAATCGATTCCAGTTCGGTGTGCATTAAATAAGTACTAAAACGTAGTGTGCTCTAAATAGAGTAGTGCATTAAATAGAATCATTCACCTCGTGGTTCGCCTCGTGTTGTTGCAAATACTGTGCGCTTTAATTAGATCTGCTATGCTATCCTTTGTACTTTCTCCTTTTAAAGCAAGGTAAGTGCATTATAGCTAGTTTAAATATTTTGCACCCTTAGGCTTGGTTAATTTTAATATTACGAGCCAGTGGCAGGTGACAGCGAATACTAACATTTTATTTACTATTGCTAATGTTAATAGGCGTGCGCAGGAGAAAGTGATTGTAATATCTGATTCTGATGATTCTGATGATCACAGTATTGAAAACCGATCCAATGCCGAATATTGCTTAGATTCTCCACCGATTATTCCCAGCTCTGATAGTGATTCTGTGTCGGAGTTACCAGATGATAAGCTTCCAATGGTACCACCTGGGTTGAAAACAAAGTTAGTATATTTTTTCAACATAGCTGATTATGATTTACTTCATCACTATCTAGGAATGGTGATGATTTATCAGACAGTGACTCCTCAGGTGGATGCAAGCCTCTGATGCAATCACAGCAGTATGTGTTAACAGACAGCGACTCCTCAGGCGAACCCAAGTCTCCAGTTCAACCACATCAGCTAGAGTAAGTGTGTCCCATGTGTAGTAGAAAAAGTATCATATAAGTTCTTTAGTGAGAAAGGAGACACTGTGGCTACTCAGGGCACAGTCTCTATAACAATAATTGAGTTGGTGGCTGGTACTATTCACTGATAATTATCAGAGTTGTGGTAAGCTAATAGTTTTAAGGTGTGAATAATGTTACAAAAGGAGTTGGGTTATGAATACTGTACAATGACCTTTGTGGTAAATTGACAGTATGTTATCTTTATGTTTTAGACAGCCACACCACTCCAGGCCATCCAGGCTATACCTATCCAATGCTCAGGTATGTGTTGTTGTGTATATATGTCATATATGTGTACATTATAGAACTTTGCGTGGGCGAGGTCAAAGGGAAAAGTGCACTTTAACTTTCTTAAAGTACACTCTCAGCCGGCCAACAGCTTCATCGACCATAAAGAGTACTTTATTGCACTGCAAATAATGCTTTATTCATTCAATAAAGTACTCTTTGTGGTCAATAAAGCACAGTTGCCCGCGTGCCTTAGTGTAGGCTAGTAGCCTACGGGGCTCGCGCCAGTACGATTAATCACCCAAGCCGGTGAAGGCTGACCGCATTGAGTGATCAATCACCCCAGCCAATACGATTTCTACCACTGGATTGCTTTTATAGACATACCTACATGCTTTGATGATGGGTGGGAGAAGGTAACGTTGCTGTTATGCTTGTTAATGTGAACGGACAAGTCACGGACATATCACAGAAATACTTCACACCATGTGACTCACAATAGAATTGATTGTGGGTTGTGAGCAAAACCTGTCAAAAGACGCAATGAACGTCTACCATGCCAAACTATGGTGAACTACACGTGAGTTACTTTGTTAAACTGGTTTGTGTGTGTTCAGGCTGCTAATAGTTCGTGCAATGTATGTTAATTACGAGTTCTAGTTTTGGTGAAGCTACACGAGTAGAAAGTTCCATAAATCATTTAAAGCATAGCCTTGCTTGTGCTATATGAAAAAATAAAGTTCTAGGCCGCGTGCTTCGTACTTTATTTTTCATATATCACCCGCGGCTATGATTTAACATATACTTAGAGCTCAGCAGTATTGAAAGTTGAATACACGGTATTAATTTCAGGAAAGTATCACTGTATATCGGTATATAGTAAGCTTTATATTGTTAATATTGCATAATTTCTTGGGCCTAATATCACGCAGTATCATCCCAAACCCCCCCCCCCCCAAAAAATAAAGGTTCAGTACAAGTTAGCATAATTATGTTGTAATGTGAAAATGTCAAGTTTTTGTTTAAGGCGTGTCTGCTAAAACATGAACAAATTGGATAACTAAACACCAATTGCTGGGTTAAAAGCAATCCTAAAATGGTATTCATAAATATAACAGTGTTTTAATTTATCATGTATCAAAATGCTGTCACGGTATGATCATTGGTTATGATACCTTATCACACTAACGGTATTACCAATATATTGCAGAGCAATAGTGGGTAATAGTCTCACGTAGCCAGACTGCTATTTCAGTGCAGGGGCTTATAGATTAGAGATTATAAGCGCCCGCGCAGAAAAGAGTCTGGTCCAGTTCGTATAGGCAAGTCGGCCTCAGCACCTTTGTCAACACTTGGAGTGCTGATCATAGGTACTGTACGTCATCTGACATTCACAATTATCCATATATGGCATACAAACGGGTAGGCCAATGATGTAGTGACCATTGGGATGACGTGGCCCCAATAAACACCCAACACCACGTTGTTGATTCTGTGAACGACTTGTCTATACAAACTGGACCAGACCATTTTCTGCGAGGACGATTATATAATCTCTAATTGATAAGCTCCTGCACTGAAATAGTGGTCTGGCCACGCGAGACTTAGTGGGTAATTTGTATTTTTTGTTTCTTTCTAAAGTTTATTTATTTTTTATGTGGGTCATAACTTTTGTTTGTTTACAGATGATGATATTCCAGGAGGAACATACACGGTAGCTATCTAGCAGCAGCTGGGGACAAATTTAAAAATTTGATTTTTAATGATTTGATTTTTTTTAACTCAATCATGACAATGAATAAAAAAATACTTCTTTTATGATGCATATGCACTTGGAAAAAATTCGCCAACAGTGATATTTTTGCCATAATTATATTATAGCATAGCTATGGAGGGAAACTTTAGTTGAGGAAAATTTTGGTGAATTAAGGTAATTATCACTGTTGGCGATTCTACATGTAGCTACTTGATTTCACCTCAGCTGAATCATATCATATCGTCGACTTTTACACCAGCGATAATCAGCCTTATCCGAATTTACGTCACAAACATAAAATGGCCGCTGTAGTGTGGGGATGTTCATAAAATTTGTATGGGCGACTATGAGAAGAAAATTTTTGAACGGAGATATCTCAGCTAAGACGGAAGATATGGAGCTCTAACCAGCAGATATGGTTATAAATTACTGTAGCTGAAAGAATAGGAATCTAGTGTTGTTTTGAAAATCAACCGAAAATCTTTTATGCACTTATTACAAGGCCTGAGGAGACGGTCTGGTTGGTCAGGCCTGAGCCGGACCAATAATCTGGAGTTGGAGCAACTAGCTGACCAGTTCGAACTATATTATCTCTGGACGATCATATCTACACGTACATTTTACAAATGTTATTGAAAATGCATGGCACGAGTAGTTACCTATAGTTTCTCAGCATAACTAAAGCACAAAGCTACACGTACATGCTTCCAATTACCTTACAGTACAGCACAGCACTCGCATCGTTTTGTACAGAAATGATTGTGGGTTCTACATATCGTGTGCTGACAGTTAGCATTTATCATGTGTATGGCAAGTGCCTTTGATTCTAAACCAGCACACTTAGCTACATCACAATTCAATCTTCATAATAATCGTTAACATTTCTTGGCTTGTCACTCTTGGTTTCTTTCACTGGGCGGAGAGCTGGCAGTGACAAACAAGGCACCTCATTCCGCAGCAGGAAGCTGCAAGGGGGTGTCACTCCAATAGACACTGTACTACGATCTGCGACCGCGGTCAAATTTGGTGAAGATCAATTTGGACCAGGCCTGCGAAAACCGGGCAAGTGGGCACAAACTACATCCCTTCACACTACAGGTCATATCTCAGTACTGGAACAGAATATTTACATTCTGTAAAATTCAATGCTGATAAAGAGCGGAAAATTGTATTGCCATAGCATAGTTTTATAAAAAGTTATGAGTGATGGAAGTGTGGAAAAGTAGGCAAAAATCATGTGCCCACATGCCCTATTTTTGCAGGCCCAGTCACAATTTTTGATTTTGACCGTTGACTTTAGTCGAAAATTTGTATTGACCATAGACCTGGTTCTGTTTATTTTCACTATATTTTCGTGCACTACTAACTAGCGAAGCTTTGACCGTACTGGGAAAACAGCTTGACCATTGTTCTTAGTGAAAAATCAGCCTTGTTCATTGACCTTTAGCTTTGACCACGGTCGCAGATCGTAGTACAGTGTCTATTGGGGTGACACCCCCCTTGAAGCTGTACACCCATACATTACATGGCGGTCATCTGGATGAGATTTTGAGTAGAAATCACTCCTCTTCAACTACCCACTCGTCCTGTCGAGATACTGCATGAGCAAACTATCAATCTCACCCCACATCGCACCATTTTCGAATAGTGATTTATCTCGTGATTATCCACCAGTATGTTTACATGATGATCCGTTTACTTCATTGCATACAAGCCAGTATAGTAGACGGTCTAGTATACTGCATTTTTGTAGCTGTCCTTTTTATTGTAGCTGTGTGAATTCACTGTGTACAGGTAGCTGCCTAGTCGTAAATACTACAAATATAAATTAATCAACATTGTTTTGCCATGCTGATGGGGGAAAGTTGTAAGTTGCTAGCTAGTTTTACTTTAAAATTTAGCATCAATTTCAAGGCATTTTCAAGCCTGTAAATTCAAAAATTCTGCAGCTCCTGTGGGTTTCACCCCCAGACCCCATTGAACTTGTATAATTGCTACTGACTGTACACTAGCTGAGTCATATACAGCAAATTTCATACTGCGTCACCTGTACGTCAGGTCTACAATTACCTACCTATTATACATAATATAGAAAGTCTGAAGAGCAGATAGGCTTGAGCATATTTATATAGCTAGGTAGCAGTGAAATATCACTAAAATTGCATATCTGAGTGTAGTCTCGTGCAGCCAGACCACTATTTCTCCCCATGGCGCTTATCGATTAGAGATTATTTCGAGCAGGCGCTTATAATCTCTAATCGATAAGCGCCGTGGGGAGAAATAGTGGTCTGGCTGCGCGAGACTAATCTGAGTGTCTAATTTTCAAAAATTTCCTGTGGGGGCATAGTCTCGTGTGGCACAGACCGCTATTTTTGTGTAGGGGCTTATCGATTGAAGATTATAAGCTTCAATCGATAAGCCCCTGCGCGAAAATAGCGGTCTGTGCCACGCGAGACTAGTGGGGGCATGCCTCCAGACCCCCCTAGAATGCTCATGCTTTACACCTCGTGGACTGTGTGTTTCGCACACTATCAGTGTGCAGCAACTCATTGGCAACACCATGTATATAGTACTTTAGTAGCAATTTCAACATATACAATGGCCTGACCAACCCAATTTTTCCTCCTCGGGCCCTGTATTGTAATGTCTTATAGCCATACCTGATAGAGTTCGAATTCGAATTTTCCTTTTTGGCTGAGAATTTTCGCAAATACAAATTTAATGTCCGTAACAACACTTCAGGGCCTTAATTTCGCTCAATCATCTCCAAATAGTGCACTGTCGATAGCACGTGTTTCACTGCATGCACGTGATCGTTGCACGTCTGCACCGTCGTGCGAGTAACCAGGACAATGATGAAGGTGTTGGTTGTGTGACAATGTCATAGATAGTTTGAATTTGTTTCGCTTTTATTTCTTTCTGCTGAATTTATTTTTTTAAATAGTTTCCATGAAGCTTTAGCTTTAAAATTCCTTGTATGTATGTACTTGTAGTACTTGTATGTATGTTTGTTATATATATATTTTTTTTAATTTATAGGGTTTACTTGGTGAAGTTGGAGAGAGTGGCATAGACCCTGGCCCTAATGTATGTCTCCAGTAATTTCACTATGTCATTAGTCCTGTTTTAGTCATACTCAGGGTAAGGATGGCAACCTTGAACCAACTGATGCTACTGGAGCACAAGTGAGTCATCTTTTATTGTTTGTATAGTGTGTGCCATGTTGCCTTTGTTTCTGATTCTTCATTAAGAGCAAAATTATTTGTAATTTCACACCATTAGGAAAGCCCATGATCATTTGGTCAGAAATGCTATAAGAATTGTTTATGAAACAATTCACGGCAGGGAACTGAGGGCTCCCAGGCCCAGCTGGCTTGCCTGGAGGGAAGGGAGCATCAGGACTTACTGGAACTGCCGGCTACCCCTCTGGAACCTGGTGATGATAGAGATGACGTTGAAGATGGAGAACAAGGAGAACTTGTGAGTGTGCAGTTTTTTATTGGTGTATGTTACATCGTGGAGACTTAGCTTACATACATTGCTTTATTATTGTGCATGTGTTGTGTGTGTTTGTATGTTTGTGTGAGCATATGGAAGTGTTCACTCAGTCATTTGTGTGTACCATTCGTACCTGTGTATATGCACACCTACATATGTAAATACACACTTAATAATAAATAAATAAACCCCACTCTTAATAAACCCCTCTGTGGTGGTTAACACGCCAGTTACAGTTGTGAATGTTGAATGTGCTGTACGTGTATATAGTGATTTTACAAAATTTAGTTATTTCTGTGTAACCAGACCCTAGTCTGGGTTTTGGTAGCATACAATAGAATTAAATCTGCACTCTTTTCCCCGTGCTGCAAGAGGTATGATACAGCTCCAAATGTTTCACTAAAAGAGACCCTTAAAGTGGTGATATGCAAACACAAGTATCTGGGAAGGTGTTGATAGCACACTATTGAACATTGTCTAATCTGCACAAATACATTTGTGTGTGAACCTCCTGTATGATTCAGTACAGGGCCACACATATCATATATGCATTATAAGCATGTTTACAAAATTTAATGGCACATATTCATTTATTAAAATCTTGTAATTAGAAAATACAGTACAGTAACATCCATGGTGCTGCATAGTACTACACCTCCTTAATTGTACCTTACAGGATAGCATTGTTGTTCGTGAACTCGGTGATGAACCAAGGTATCAGTTCCATCGATCCATCATGGATGACCTGAGCTCCTGATGTATGTATGTATGTATGTATGTATGTGTGTGTACAGTGTCCTTTATAGAGAGGTTAAATGTATGATGACCTTTATAGAGAGTTTAAAATGTACAGTGTCCTTTATAGTGAGGTTAAATGTGTAGTGTCTTTATAGAGAGGTTAAATGTGCAGCGTCCTTTATAGAGAGGTTAAATGTGCAGTATCCTTTGTAATGGTGTATGTATGTATGTATGTGTGTATAGTGTCCTTTATAGAGAGGTTAATTGTACGATGGCCTTGTTTAAAATGTACAGTGTCCTTTATAGAGAGGTTAATTGTACAACGGCCTTTATAGAGAGGTTAACTGTGCAGTATCCTTTGTAATGATGTATGTATGTATGTATGTGTGTGTATAGTGTCCTTTATAGAGAGGTTAATTGTACGATGGCCTTTATAGAGAGTTTAAAATGTCACAGGTTGTTATCAGGTATTTGGGTATCCCATGGAAAACTCAAAATTACAGGGTTAATTCCCAGCAATTCGTTGGAATATGTGAACTGTTCAAAAGAATTGGTCAATGAGTGAAGTACTGCTGTTTGATATAATATGTATATACCGGTGTTTAAGAAGTGGGAAATGATAGGGTATGTGGTTTTGCTGATAGCTCATGGTGTGCTGGTGTAAAGAGACCAAAGACTATTGTGTATTCTAAACTGGAAGTTTGTGTTGTTGTGTTGAGGGATTATAAGTGCTTGTTGAAATGTGTGTGATAAATGGCGACTTACTAAGGGAAGTAGAAAGTACAGAGGAAAGGCTTGGCTGTGAATATTGTTTGGTTTCATTTAATGTACAGATAGGTTAGGCTCATTATGTCATAGCAAGCACCGTATACAGGCATAGCCTTTCTTGTACGTCCTCCTGTGTCTAGCTACCATAACTACCATATCGGAGGTACCATAACTTTAATCTTGAATGATATAGCTGTGCATACTTGTGTTATATTTTAGGTTTATAAACTGTTGCATCAAGCTGATTTCACCAGTTTTGAAGGCCTATAAGAATGTTTTGAGCATCATGAACATTTGTTTTTAGGATTAGAAACACCGTATCATCAAGTCAGGTATTGCAAGGAACACTTTAATCTAATTGTAATAATTATACTAATCATCGTCCCTTATTATAAACGTGTTTATCTTGCAGGAGCATTTAACGGTTTTCCTTGGCGATCGCCGTGTGTGGAAAGGTTGTGGTGCTCAGAGACAATGCATTACGGAACAAGATTGTCTGATGCATATACCAATCTTGGAAACAATTCAGTCTCTTTTGAAGACTGACGCTGTTCTATCAGGCCAGGTTAGTAAGTAAAGGTAGTATTGCATAATAGCAATTATAGGCTCTATGTGTGATGCCGGATTTGAAGAACAGTTGGATCGGACTTTTTCAAGTGCTTTCAGGTTTGTAACCTCGAAGTATGATAAAGAGTGTGTATTGTGTAGGTGCGTGTGTGCATATATGCATGAGACAACTCAGATTTTATGGATGTGAAAACTATATCATTTTTTTTCTTGTAGTTGTAGTTGTGTGAAGTTGTATTTTTTCTTGTAGTTGTAGTTATAGTTTTATACTTCTGCATTTTTCCAGTCAATACCTTAGTCACATTGTGTTATACGTCCCACCATGCATGCTTGCTTCACACACTATGACAGTACATCTCTATGTCTAATGGCCATGCAATTTTACAAGCAATTAGAGTGTATGTATTCATCTTGATGCTCATCATATCTTTATTGAAGGTTTATAACAAAATTTATTGAATGGTGAAGTTTTAGTTGGTTGTAGGTGGACATAAATCAATGGAGTATCAGTGTGTGTGTGTACCAAACTGCAAAATATCACATGTAACAATGATTCATTAATTGATCAATAGTACAAAGATATCAAGTCTGCTTTGGTACATGCACCTGTATTTCAGTGATTTTATGTCCACCTGTTACCAACTAAAATTTCACCATACAACAACTTTTACTATACTCCTACAATAAAGAAACAATATCATCTCAGCAAAAACCAGCCTATTTGCACCTTTTCCAAATTTGCTTTTATTGTTTCCCTATTATCTACAAGGACCAAAGAATGGACTGCCAAAATTTCAGCCTAATATGTTGAGTTACTTTGGAATCATAGCATTAGGCAGTAGGAACAAACAAAACATCAATTTGTACAGTGATGGCTCTAAGTTTGGTATGGAATTGTTTCCTGTGTGACCTGTGTGTTGTTTGTGTTATGTGTGTATGCAGTGAAACAAACTGTCCACATTATGCTAGGATGCAATAACAGGGATGTACCTAGCTTTAGAATTGTGGCGGTTATAAGAGACAAGAGTGTAGGATAAAATGTGTGGGTCCTTAAGCTTGACAGGTGAGGTAGTGGCTATTTTTTCTGAGTGCTAGTCATAGCTAACTACTGCTAACCATTGTGGGAACATCCCTGCAATATTAGATAAGCCTCAAAAGCAGCTAAAAGTGCAAAGCCTCTATGCTATAACTTTGCCTCAACTGGTGTAAAGCACAATTGCGTTCTTTTTTTCCAGGAGCTATAAACAACAAGTACCTTCTATTGGGGTTATCTCAGTTATCGTTTTTTCATGAGCCAACTGACCTTCAGCTGTTCATCAACTCTGGAATTTTAGGGTTGCTAGGCAACCTCCTGTCTAGCCAGCAGGCTCAATTGGTGGCAGCTAATGATGACGAAAAGAACAAATATGTGCTCAACGAGAGAGTGGTCCTCAGCTGTTCTCAACTGCTGCAACTTATTGCTGTGAGAACTGGGTCAGTGAAATAAGTGTGACTATGTCTTTTTGGTGCCTACACGAAGTGTAGTTTGTGTGCATTTATGGTATAGTGTAGTGTGTTGTGTGTGCATGTGTGTGCCTTAAGAACTTGTAGCATCAATACCCAGTGAATGTCGTATAGTGTTCCTGACATGAGACTTGTACTGCAATTTGACAAGTGTGTTATTGTATGCTAAGTGGTAGCCATCTGATTGATGAATATATACACCTGCCTGTACATTGTAGGACTCAAACGATTATTTCCACGTACAGTGTAATTGCAGTTATCCAGAATTCCGTCCAGCCGAACTCCAAAATGATTGTTCTATTAGAGTAGTTGAAGGTTCTATATATACATTAGAGCAAGTAATTGTTTTATTAAGATATTTATGCTTTTTACACACTATTTCAGATTTTTAAGAGTTCTGGTTCCAGAACGTTTGCATAATTGAAGTATCATTTCTACCCGGGTTCAAAGTTTAAATCCACTTATCTCACAAAGGAAATGTTCATATAAAAGCAGTACGTGAATACCACAACAATCAGATAATTTCGTTGCACTATAAAACAGTAGATGATAGGTTTTATGACCTTCTACTGTACTTCCTTATAAAAATATGGTATAGAAAGTCATCGATAGTAATGGTGTTTGTGCAGCCCCACATGCACCCACTAGGCAAGCACTACAACACTTGGAGTTAACACTGTAATGCATTGGCATGCTTCAAGTGCTTGTGCTTATGGTCAAGCTCCTTTACAAGAGCTTGAAGAAGTGTCGGGCTGCAGAGCTGCTTTTCAACACTTGTTCCATATTACAGGGAAAGACTTGATGTGTTGAAGTCAACAACTGAAGTAATCCAGTTTCTACTAGCTGTTCTATACCATCAACTCAACATCCTTTCACACTCCAGTCAGCTTGAAGAGGAGACGGCCACTGCCAGAGACAAGCGATTGGTGAGCTATTAGGTTTTATGATTTTCCTTAAAATGCTTTTCTCAAATTTCCCTGGACTGATGGAGTTTGCTGACATCAAGAAATGGTTCATGCACTTCAAGAGTATAGCTACCAGTAGTTGCCAAGGTGTGTTGTATGATCTGAGTACATTTTGTAGTTATTAAGGGTGCTCGCGGCTATTTGAAGCCATACAACATGCATTTTTTGTATTGTTGCTAATACTCACATAATGTATAAAATGAATCCATATGCTACTTGCGTTGGAAGTGCTTCTCTTTCTCTTCAACACAAACCAAACAGAATTCTTCTAGCCTATACCATTTTATAACTATGCGTAGTTCTTTATGAAGCGCTTAAATCGAAACTAGTCCTCCATTTTTCGCAGTAGCGCAATGGAAACCACGTTGAACAAACTTCAGCTTATAACTCACAACTCTATGTTTAGTATTAGTACACAGCGTACATAGAACTTAAGTTAGTACTAAAAGTGTGCTACACCATTCAAAACCTCATGTTCTCGGTGCCGTAACTCATGAAGCCATAACGCTACGGACAAAATCTAAACATAGACCTCTGGAGAATTTATCAGCGAATCTCCCTACAAACTTTGAAGCCTTCACGGGTATCACTTAAAAACTAGTTTTATTTTTAGTAAACATGTGTAAAGATTGCGTGCGCCCAACATTATTGATACAATAACCACACAAATTCCTATTGACCGCAATCACCAACTTTTCAAAATAACATGTCATAAACGCTGTTCTAAACACAAAAAGCTCTGTTTTCTCTTCTTCACACACAGGAACAGCTTCTTGCTCCGCCTGGAGTCTCCAAGTCGCTCTTGGATAGGTTACGCTAGGCACGCCATCATCATCAGCTTGTAACGCCTTGTGATTCCAGCTGGTAACATTGTCCCCTACATAAGCAGCTTACAATTACAATACTAACTACCAGCATACCCTATCACTCGAGAAAACAAGGCACGAACGCATGTTGCCTACAAGCGAAAAGTGCGTTCACACTTGTTGCCTTAAATAACACTTACTTTTAAATTAATTCATAACTGTTGATCCATCAGACAATCATTTGCTAACACTTCAGTGACGATTCTAAAGCGAAATAACATGCTATTCTTCGAGCTATTCTTCCTCGTGTTCTCTGGTGCAAAACATGTCCACTTAACACGGATACTACAAGTATGCGTAGTAATGCCAATTATGATGTAATAGCCGCATGTGGTTTCTGGGCTGGCACTTAAACGGCTTCAAATATCAGCGAGCACCCTTAAAGTTTCTGCTATATCTATGAACACACAAACCTGTTGAGCAGGTTCACACTGTACTTACTGTTTGGTGATTATTGTTGGTTACCTGTTCTTATTCCAGGCACTCTCAGTAAAGTTACCAAGAAGACCATCATACTGTCAATTCAGTTGCTAGGTGAACTATTGGTTACCAAATCCAACAGATTGTCAGTTGAAGTGGAGGCACAGGTAAAGTGGTGAATTGTGTGCTTGGTGGGTTTGGGCAAGGCCTTTTTATGGAGGTATGAAGTGCACCTTAGCAATGTTGGGGACTGACTTGACATGGGCCAATGTAATGTAAGATGGTGTTGTTTACCTAGGGGGTGTCTGCAACAACAAGGCATGAGCACTCCTTCCATGAGTGCCATACAGAAGGCCATCACAACTAATGAGTTGTCAAGACACTGCCGGAGAAGGACTCGTGGAGCAGACGAGACCTTCAAGAACATAGAGGCTTTGCTGCTGCAGTTTACCCCTGCAACTGATTCACTCGGTGTTCATGTTTTCAGGTACATGTATCCCTGATTTATCCAAAGTTCATTTTGTGTACTTCATTCAGTAAACAGATGGTCCCCATCTGGAATGAGGAGAAGAAGCACATCCCGTGTATTCAGGATCCTCCAAGCGTGGCCCTGTATACTGTAACAGGACACATCAAGAAGGGTGGGGTAGAGCTGCCAGTGTTTCGATGTGCAAGAGGCACAACTGTATCAAATGAAGAGGTCCAGAAGATCAAGGCTCTCTGGGATGACCTGGATCCTTATGATAAGAGGGCTACAGAAGTGCTCCTTAAGTCTCAGCCATTGAATTTGAGGGGTCACTTCTGTGGTCAGAAGAGGACAGGTCACACGACCACAGAGCAAATGAGGAGGTATACTGACGTACTTAAGTGGTAGTAAACGATACTCTAGTATGTGTTACCACAGATGCATTCTCGCTGGAGTCTCTGTGCCATTGTCTCCATTAAAGAGCCGTGTTGTGGAAGCAATCTGCTTACTACTGTGCACTAGGCATAATGTGTCAACAAGGACCAGCGGTGCCGGTATGGTCATGAATATAATATTGTTATACTGTACTGACACATTCCATGTAGGCGGACAGAAAAGAGCCTACCTGTCCAAATGGAAACTAATTTTGCAGGATTACACTGCCATCCGGGCTCGGCTGTACAATTCCCTAGACCTGCTGGAGGGGACCAACCTTGCATTGTATGCTATTAATCAGACCACTTTGGTTACTCACTCTATTCGATAAGGCTGAAGTTTTGATTCTTTTATTGATAGCAAAAATGGTACAAGAACAAGGAGAGGAGGAAGGAGATCCTGGCTAGAATGCAGGGTCTAGAGATGGTAGCTCCACCACTCTGTGCACAGGAGAATCTTCCAGCAAATAACCAGCCACCTTCCCCTCCTGCCCCTCCAGCACCACACCATCAATTCTCCGAGCCGGACGACACATCTGGACAGGCTAGGATCAGAGCTGTTGCCGGCACTGGTACTCATGTGGGTTCTCGGGTCCAGTGCACAGTAGTACCACCGGAATTGGCAGCCCCACTAACAGTGACACACAAGCAGCGAGCTGGTAATCCTTAGTAGTATAGTCATAACAATTATTGTATAATTTGCAGGGATTCCAAGAACAGAAAGTGGAGACAGGTATGTTAAACCTTGTGTACGTCAATTTTGTGTATGTCATGTTTTAGGAACTGTGTGTCATACCGCCATTTGGCACCGTAAGCGAGCACTGAAGAGAAGGATGGAAGAAGCTGCTGCTGCTGGACTGGAGGGACCTCTTCCTCCACCACGCCAACACAAAAAGCATAAACAACATGATTGCAGGTAATGCCACCAGCCTTTGAGTGGTAATTACAAACTAGACACTATATGTCCTGATTGTTCTATTTTAGTGCATAGTGGGCACACCCAGTATTATGGGAACTGGTACTGCCCAAACCTACCAGGGCAAGTGCCAGTTGCTGAGTGGAGGGCACAACAGAAGGCGAACCGAGTTGCCCAGAGGGAGAGAGAACAGCAGCAGCAGCAGCAGTAGCGGCAGCAGCGGCAGCGGCAGTAGGAAACAGACTAACAATGAGAAGGTTTGCCATGATGATCTGTGCATAAGATAATTCAGTGGACTGACTACTTCCAGTAGGCGCCCAGTGATCACAATGAAGGACAGTGTAACCCATCATGGTGCTGCAGGAGTGGACTTTCTGAATGTAAGTGTACGATTTGTTTGTACATGAATGGAGTATACTATTATATATTAGGGAGCAGTGGTGGAACAAGTTTTTAATGACAATATATACCAAAAAATATTCAGTGTATGCTTATTACTAGTAGTAGTGGTGTGTCACTATTTTTGGTTTAACTTCACAAAAGGTGGACTGGAATCTGGTCGCAAAAATTTCATGGAATTCGCTTTATAATATAACATCAACCCTCTGCATCCTGATCACTATATCTCCATAATATCCTTACATTAACTACAGTTATGTGCAACCTGTGCAATCTACTCTAATAAAGCAGTCACTTTGAATTGTGAATTAATTAATTGTACCAAACATTCAAGTAGTTCCCCTAGATTTGATTCCTAGTGGGGCTTACCGGTTTATGCCAAGTAAGATTTGTTTGAAAGAAGAATACGGCAGTACTTTCAAGGACCTTGATCCTTTTAATGTAGAGACCACCTGTACATGTGTTTTGCTACTTTTCTGTAGTTGAACTTCATAAAGTCTGTAGGAATCCACTTACCAATGTCAGCATTACGTGAACGTCTCAGTGTACGGGACCTGACAAGTCTTAGAACTGAACGAGTATACTTAAGGAGGACATGTGTCTTACAATTGAACCAGGACTGTACTTTGTGGATGCAGTAAGTTGAGCATCATTTAGAACAAAACATGTTGCGTGTTCCCATAGCTACAGGGTGCAGAGTTAGCCAGAAATGTTTCATATCAACAGAGATATGTTGGAACCATTCCAAAACTTCAATGAAGGGGTAAGCATTTGTTAACAAAATCTGTCGTTCTATGCATCCTTTGATTTTTGTTAGCCTGGTGACACATTGCAATTGTGACCCTTAGGCAACTTTTTAAACAAAGTAGGATGCATGTTCTCTGTACATTGCAGGGATCACCTTATTTCCATCTTTATTAGGTACGTATTGAAGATGATGTAATAATCTCCTCGTACTGTGGGGGGGATTAAGTCCAGGATGATCGACATCTCATAATTTTCTGGACTGGAATATCACTGTGTATTATGTTGAATGTGTTGATAATGGTATTAATTTGATATTCGTAAGCTTGTGGATGTTCTAAACACGTGCATGCTCGTTGTATGTTACTATCTTATGACCTGATGTGCTTGAGGGGTTATATAGGGTCTTGATATTGATCTCGCCTATGTCACTTGAGTCTGGTGGCCTTAGCTTGTTTGATTGGTGGTATTTCCAGCTGTCCAGCACTGTAACACATTGCGCTTGGGAATGGTGGCAACGGCAACTAATCCAGCCTGTAAAAATAAATCAAACCATTGACAGTAAGTAAGAAACAAAAAGTGTGGAGATCTGGAGTACTTGATAGTGACATAGTTACTGTCTATGATATTGATGATTACACAGTGTGACCATAGATAAGAATACTACAATCCTTTACTACAATCTTTTACTGACTGCTCTATTAGAGTATATCGATCTTTTGTGAATTTTTTTATGGAAGAAAAAGGGAAGGAAGTGTCCCCCATCCCCTAGATGGGCCACTGATTATAAGGTTTAGTCAGAATGATGATTACCATGACTGAACACTGACTGTTCTGGGATCCCCTCTGGGGCCTGTTGTCTGGAGGCTGAATAGGAGATGTTGTACAAGTTATGCTGATGCCTATAGCTAGCATATCAAGCTAGCTAGCTTTACTCTGCAAAGCCTGTGACATATAGCTACATGTACAAGGGAAGCCCCATGAACTCTCATTACCTAAAAGATGGATTGATTGCTACTGTCATGTGAGTGGAGGCCCTATTAGCTCTTGTGTAGATGAGGGTAACTAGCTATACAATGGATTATAGAGGGCCTATGGCTATAGCGGGCTACTGTTAAAAGATCGTGATGGTGTATAGAAACATTCGTCTGATAGCCACTGAGAGCAGTGTAGTCTGCTACACGTAGTGGCTTCGATTAGTGGAACAATTAACGCTTGGAGGCCACAAAAGGCAGGCCATTCAGCTTAACAGCTGAACTTTGGAAAATTGGATTTGGCGAAATCCAATTTCCCTAAACTACAAAGCATAAAACTTTAGCGTTTGGAGCGCGCAGCGCGCCAAGTGCTAAGGCTTTATGCTTTGTAAGTATAAATAATAGGATGCATATATGGTGGAAAGATACCTGCATAAAACTCTATCCTTTGATTCTTTCTATGTGGTAATAATTGAATGATGGAAAGGTACCCTCATCCAGATTCAAGCTGTGAAGCAGGATTACTAAATTAGTTGAAAGGAAGCATGAAAGTAATTTAGTGTAGAGCAGTTTTGGGTATATAGTCAAAGTAACATGAGCAACCAAAATAATGTTATGTATTATTTTTACATACTGTATGCATACGAAGCTGTTTTCACTTAAAATTTATACTGACTATTTAAACTATCTTCTTTGCAAAAAGTTAACAAAATACTGTTAGTAATGTCTCCTTTATAGTAAAGAACAAGGAAAAGTGTCCCTTGAAAGATCCAGTTTTAGTGACCAAAGAATGCAGCTATTATGGGCAAAAATAGAAATCCCAGATCATAATGTTACAGTGACTGTTCTTCAAGGAGCAATTGAGAAGGGTTACACAGTGGAAATTGAAGTTGCTGCTAGTTTGTTTGGATCGTATGAATTTCCAAAAGACTGTTTTCGAATTAGTCCTTATGTATGGATAGGAACTAGTTACAGCTTTAAGAAGCCACTAGAAATAGAAGTTGAACATCATGCTGTTGTTTCAAAAGAAGATGATGTTTCTAAAATCTGTGTATTGGAAACTTGTGAAGACAAGGAAAATGACCACAGCAATGAACATAAACTGTTTGAATCTTCTGATACAAAGGTCAATGTGGAATAGGGAGCTCATTCTATACCTATTAAACATACATGTGTAGCAAAGAAGAGTGAAAGTATACCTGTTGAAGTGGCTGTTTATCAGTATCTACCACACAATTATGCTGAAATAGATTGTTTTGATGTTGAAGTTTGTTTCTGCTGTAATTTGAAATTTTTCAAAAAGGTAAGTATTTGATTGCTAACAGATGATAGTTTACTGTTATTCCTTATTTTGAGTTTTTATACTTGTTATCTTATAATTAGAAAATTGAGGAAACATACCAGAAAGCTAAGATGTTCAGAGACAAAGACACTTACATTGAAATTAGTAGTGATCAGGAACTCCAGATACATTTGCTTTCCAGTGAAGTTCATGGTTGGAATGTCAGTTTCACAGGAAAATGCAGAGTATGTTTACAGCCAATTGCACGCTTCATCTATTTGTTGTGTAGTAACATAGGTATATTATATGCAATTTCATGACAGAATGGAGCTAGGGATCAGCTTAATTAGCTTACTTTTTTCTAAAAATTCTTTACTTTTTTCTAAAAATTCTTTAATTTTAATGAACACAGTTAAACTTAGACCTACATGTGCTTTTTTAATAAATTCAAAACAAAATACAACACCACAGGCAAAGTAATGATGCAATAGGTTATGCTTTTGCGATGATTGTTTTGTTAAAATAAAAGCAACTAGTGAGAGTACTTTGAACTTCAATGAAAGAATTTTGAAGCAGGCATTAAATAATGCACGTCTTCAGGGGCGTAGGGAGGGGGGGTTCCAGGGATTCAGGAACCCCCCCTGTAAAATTTAGACTTCTGCATACTTTGTCCACTATTTTACTTTTGTAGAAAAAGAAACAAGACAGGTAAAAGCAAGCACCAAACCTGGCTGCAGCTGGTTTTGGGGATTTGTGCATACAAAAAGAGTGATTTCTATACTCAAGTTGTGAAACAATGGCATGGCCTTTATAAGTGAAAGTTGTGAAATCAAAAGAAATGGCTGAAATGATGTTGACAAAAATAAATTTTAATAATGCATAGTGACAGCCATTATTTAAAATTTATTTTTTTATTAACATCATTACAGCCTTTTTTTGTCACCACCTTTGATTTCACAACTTTTTTACTTATAAAGGCTGCAACATTTTTTCACAGCTTGGCTGTTTTCATGTGGACTTCACTCCTTTTTTTACCTTATAAGGTCTCAAAACCAGTCTATGGCTGACTTTATATTGCATTACTTTGATTTAATAATTGTGCACTTCTCCAGCTTGTTTCATTACTTTTATCAATGTGCTATAGTCCCTACTCTAGATTTTTTTTGTGTAAAATATCACTGGTGAACCCATCAAAAGAAAGAAATGGCACTGCACTCCAGCAATCAATTATCGTCAAGTATCTATTGCGTTATCAGCTATGTTCAACCCATTTTGAATCAAGAATTGTTCAGAAAGGACCTCTGCAATCACAGTAGCCACCATAGATGTAGCAACCCAGGAAGGAAAGTGGGGCTGGAGCCCCCTTGCGATTATCTGATTGTATATTCAAAAAATCAAGATACTCTAATAGAACAGTAAGTTACTGTAATAAAGCAGTCACAGTAATCAGAGAACCTGTGGTGGCAAACTGTGAAGTTTTGAATAAGGATTTTTATGTGCTCTATCAGTGACACAATCTATATTATTTAGTGAAGGGCAGCCATTCTTAGCAGGTGTTGACTTTTTATGCTTTTTTGCTCTTCAACACCAAACTAGAGCCCCCCCCCCCCCCATCTAAAAATATCTTGCTATGCCCATGGTAGCTACATTGGAAAATATGGATGGTTTCTGTTATGAAGGGAAACTATCATGTGCTACTGCTAAATCGACACTTTTCCCTGTCAGCAAAGATGAATAGGACACAAAGGAGGATACTGGTAAGTCCATGAAGACTGCATTGTATGTACTGCAGTTTTCCAAAAGGCAAGTTTAGTTTGGCTAAGCGTTTTTTTGGAAGGAAAAATAATTGAGTGAGTCAACATTGCATAGTTCAGTTAATAGGCATCGTTAAATAATCACTTTCACAATGTGGGGATCGTTTTTCTACACAGCACATTTCAGCCACATGACATTACGATGGTTCAGACATTCTCAACCTATACTCCTAAGTAGCTATATACAGAATGAAACAAACATGCATGCATGTAATTAACTATGTGAATCCTTGAGCGTTAATCGGATGGCTGCAGGTTCAGGTCTGGCCAGTCATGGATTTTTCTCCTTTCTTCACCTTTTCAAACACACTTTATGCAACAACTTTAAACAGGCTGTAGGACCATGCAGGTGTCCTACAGACCTTTAGCACTTGTGCTGTAGAGCCTTAGTAAATAAATAAAATAAATATGTCCTTGTACACACACGTGACCACAAATCTGATCTACATAGTAGGTCAGTTGTGACTTAATAGTATAGATCATGACTGAGACCATAAACATTGCAACTTAATGAACTTATTAATATTTCACTAGGACCAGCTGCATGCAGGTGTCCTACAGACCTTCAGCATTCAGTGGTATGCTATAACGCTAATATACTGTGAGAGCTACTGACTCAGTTGAGTTTAATTTGTTGGGAACATTGACACAGCAGGAATGATCAAAACACCCCACATGCGACAGACAAGGCCAGTCCTTTGATGTATGCATAACAATTTTACGGAGCAGTTTGTTGCATAGGCCATCCCATCTTTTAACTAGCAATTTTTAGTTTAATTATCTATGATTATAGCTACTTCTGAGTGTAGCTATATTACTTGCTGGAGTATTGTGTATTTGTGTTGGTGTACACTGTTAAAAATAAAGAGTAACCACCACTCTGAAGAGTTCCCAGTGTAGGGAGGATTTAACACCCCATGGAGAGTAACCAATACTCTGAAGAGAATAACCATTACTCTGAAGAGTCAGTGACACCACCTTCAGAGCATGTGCTACTCCCCAGTTACTCCTTTAGAGTAATGGTTACTCTCCAGGGGTGTTAAATCCTCCCTACACTGGGAACTCCTTGAGAGTTGTGGTTACTCTTCATTTTAACAGTGTATATGTAGTTATCAGGGCTCCACTGAAAATCAGCATAAGCTGAGTGGAAGTTACTTAAATATTACAATTGATAGCGCAATCATATGCCGGCATAGATTGTAGCTACAATAGCTAGCTATATGGTGACATTTAACACATTTCAGTTGTGACACGAGTCTGACGGTGGTCGTGACTATGGTGGCCGAGAAGGGTCACCCGCCCGCGCTTGCCGCCTTAGCGGCCGGCCAAGTTACTTAACTTAACCAATGTCAAAGTCAGGAAATTCGTCCTCAGCAGTAAGCGGATACTGGCGGAGTATCATTTTTGCATTGTACCTCCACAAAGTCACAGACAGTTGCTGGAGAAGTTGGCGCCTAGCAAACTTTCGAGGTAAACGGTTTCTAACAGTTGTTCTGTCAGCTATGGATCCTAAAATTGATAGGGCATATGGTGACCAAACACCAAAGGTTTCACACACAAGAGGGATAAAATCCCCTCCATTATCATTCACAATGTCCTGGTATTAGTTGCTGCAGGTATATGCTAGCTGCTACTGCTAACTGCTGCTAGCTGCTAATTTTCTGCTACTGCCAGCTACTAACTGCTGCTTGTTGCTGCTGTTGCTAGCTGCTACTGACTGCTACTGACTGCTACTGTTAGTTGCTGCCACTGTTAGTTGCTGCAGGTATGCTAGCTGCTGCTGCTAGCTGCTGCCTCTAGCTGCTAGCTGCTGTTAGCTGCTGCAGGTATGCTAGCTGCTGCAGTTGCTGCTGCTGCTGTTACTGGTAGTTGCTGCTAGCTGCTACTGGCTGCTGCTGCTAGCTGATAGCTGTTGGCTGCTAATCTCTTCTTTAAATGATTACTGTTCACTGAAATAAAATGTAATCAAAAGCTGATCAACTGTTTTATCAAAATAATTGTTATTACATTCACATACTAGAACATAATAATTATAGTGCCATCTTTTAGTGGTCAGTTGGCTGCTTATTCAGCTAAGTTATATTCATACCTTTCATAGCACAGGTATAAGACATTGGTTGTACTTAATTATTAAAGTAAGTTCTTTAGTTCATTTGGTGAACAAGCATTCTGAAACTGTTCTATGCATCAATAAAATCAACAAAGATTGTATTTACACACTGTAATAGCTAGAGCATTCGCTCTAAAGTCACAATATTGCTGATTATGTGTACATTCTTTCTAGCATTGCTGTATTTCATGTGTATAATAAAGCTGCAGCACATGTTGCTGCAGACCTTCAGTGCTGGTCACTGTAAAGCATTAATACAATAAATACTTTAGGATTAAGGAAGAAAATTCATCCCTCCTGGAGGAGACTGAGTGTGGCCCCGACTAGACATTGGGTGACCTGCAGTTCGATTCCTGGGGTTGGAGGGATTTTTTTCCTTATTTTGGCCCCTTTTCTGTTACACCTTTTCATCTATAAGTCACTAAGTCTAAGTCCTTGAAATTAGGTTAGGTAATCCTAAGGCTGCAGCACATGTTGCTGCAGACCTTCAGTGCTGGTCACTGTAAAGCATTAATACAATAATACAATACGAAAGAAGGTTGGCTATATTGAATACAGGAGTCTGATTAATAATCGATAAATCAAGAACTGTTAACAGCAGCTAGAAGCTATAGTTGTAAACAGGAGATAGCAGTAACAGTAGAAACTAAGGCAGTACATGTTACCAGCAGTTACCAGTATCTAGTAGTAAAATCTAGCAGTTATTGATAAGTAGCAGCATGTAGTTAGCAACTGACAGGAGTCATAATAAATGCATCAGTGAACACTACTGCAATTAGCGGGAGCAGTCAGCAGCTAGCAGCAAGTAACCACACAGCACTAGCTATAACAGCTAACAGTAGCAGCTACTTGTGAAATTAGTAGGTATATAGCTAGCTAGCAACTTGCAGTTAAAAGTTGGTATAACAGAAGCTAGTAGTTACAACCACACTAGCAGATTGCAGTTTACTTTACTACCTAGTTACAGCATGGTCTATAATAAATTCAAGAATCTATTAGATAATTTTTCAAATCAAATAACTTTTGATTTCTTGAATACTTACCACCACTGTGCTAACCATTTATGTATTTGATAAAGATTTAAAGGCTTTGCCTCCTTTCCTTTAAAAATTTCACCTCCCTCCAGATTAGGTGGCTTTGAACTACATTGCAACCCCTCCACCACTGACAAGCAATGACACTTCTACTTTGTCAGGATCTGCTGCTTATGTAATGCACTTCTATTACGTAAAACCTATCTATGTGTTAACACTGTGAGGAACAGATTAAAGTCATGCTCCTAGAATCACTTTACACATAACTTTGACCTTTTTGACTGCATTACATATGTCTCTGCAGTCTGTGTTGATAAACATTTCTCTGTAAACTACACACTGATATATGTAATAGTATACATTGTATCTATTGTGTAATCTTATAATTATTCCCTTTTAGGCTATAGGCACAAGCCTAAATAGTAGAGCGGCTTAGCTAAATATTTGTGCACTTTGTGCAGAAAGTATAAAACTTTGCACATAGTATCTACCTACCATGAAGTGTATTTTGATATATGGAGCCATTGCAGATTTGACCTTTGGTGTCCTCTACAGTTCATTTTATGCTAAAAAATAGTGACCTTTGTCTATATATTGCCCATACGACACTCAATTTGTTCAAACTAAGTGCAAAATTGAAGATCTTTGTCCAAGAAACAAGTTGATAATCGTTGCAAGTTCATAGCATATTCCATTTCAAAGTTGTGATAGTTTTTACCAGCAGCAAATTCGTATAAAGTCAACCGTTCTGTGAGATAAATCAACAAACATCATAATTTATGTAGTTTTGTCATCAGATTAAACTCAAATTTGAGGTTGTTTATGGCTATAATTTTGCTTCTGTATATAAATATAGCAATATTATTTTAATGCATCAAATTCTAAGGTTATACATGTTACTATCAGTCACGTCTGCTGAAAAATCTTATACGTATCTAACATACCGTATTGATAGCTCATTTTGTGAACTGACTATGGGGAGATTATGGTCCTGAACTATACCCACATCTTGTATCCCCTTAAATATTTATTTGCCTTTAGAGAGACACACATCCAAGATGTGGTGGAGTCTGCCAACTAGACAATTCAGTTGTGTTTCACAATTTGGTTCTATATAGTAAAATGTGTTCCATGTTTGTAAGTGTAGCTAAAAGGCTAACAACTTCAAAAAAAGGCATTTTTCAAAGCTTTACAGCAATAGCATACAGGTTTTAGAAACAGTACTATCAGTCAGACCTTCATCTAGGAAATGACTAAAGGGGAGTCACAGTGAGAGTAATGGAGGATGATGGTATAAAGATCTTTGTGTTCATAGCTAGTTTATACACATGGTATCTAAAAGGGCATGCCATGCATCCAGGATGTTGTATAGACTCCCACAGGTGCATTCTCAGGTGCAACCTCTAAAGTGCCTGAGAATGACTTACAGTACCTAAGAATGACGAGAAGTAATCTCATGCTTGTATTCTCAGGTACAGTTCTGGGCTATTGTACCAGGAAAAATACACATGTCATGTATTTCATTCAAATATTACAGTTGCTGTTGACGTATTCACTGAGATTTTGATTTATATATTAAGGAGTTCATTTGTAAACGGAGGTAAAAAAGATACCCCCCCCCACCCCCCAAAGAACTATTACAGAACCCCCATTGTAGTTAAAACTGTTGATAGAGCAACTTATGTATAATTATGAACTCTTTTATTGAACTACCACAAGAGAGGAGGGTACATGCCCCACTCCTGGATATCTCTCTTCACTTTTTGGTTGCATATGCAACCAGCAGTGCTTATGGTGAGCTAAAAAAATATACAAAAATTGAGTGGCAACCAAGAATGTAGATGAAGAGTGTAATTGTGTGGGTGGCTGGATATATATGAATTTGCTGTTGGTAAAAATTACTATAACTTTGAAATGGAATAGGCTATGAGCTTGCAACAAGTATCAACTTGTTTCTTGGATAAAGATCTTCAATGTGGCACCTAGTTTGAACAAATTGAGTGTCGTATGGGTGATATATAGACAAAGGTCACTATTTTTGAGCATAAAATGAAGTGTAGAGGATACCAAAGGTCAAATCTGCAATGGCTCCACATCTCAAAATACACTTCATGGTAGGTAGGTACTATGTGCAAAGTTTCATACTTTCTGCACAAAGTGCACAATTTGCTAGCTAAGCCACTCTACTAAAAGACCTATAGTATCCCACTATGTGCGTTGTTGTACTCTGTACAAACTCATGCATGTATGTGGTTATAAAGTACTAATAAAGAATTAATAAAATACTAATACTACATAGCAAGCAGTCATTCAGTAGTTAGCCAGCTAAAGTCGGATACTAGAACAGCAGCAACAGCTAGCAGCAGTTAGTAGCTGGTAGTAGCAGCTAGCCATAAACAACAGCTAGCAGCAGCTAACAGCTAGAGGCAGCAGCAACTAGTAGATAGTAGCAGCCAGTAGCAGCTAGCAGCAGCAGCCAGTAACAGTAGCAGCTAGCAGTAATCAGCAGCTAGCAGCCAGTACAGCAGCTAGCAACAACAGCCAGTAGCAACTAGCAGCGACTACCAGTAACAGCAGCAGCAGCTAGCAGTAGCAGCTAGCAGTAGCAGCAGCAACTGCAGCAGTTAGAGCATATTTGCAGCAGCTAACAGCTAGAGGCAGCAGCAGCTAGCAGCAGTAGTAGCTCCACCGCCTAGAGCTGACCTGCATGAGCGGAAAAAATTTGGCGGCCGCCTTAAGCGCGACATGAGCGGCCGCCTAAAAGATTTGGGCGGCCGCTAAGGCGGCAAGCGCGGGCGGGTGACGCTTCTCGGCCACCATACATATGCGTGACCGTGACCACACCTAGTCTCGCCCCCAGACCACAAGAGTCTGGTGATATGCATTACAACTCTTGGCAATGACGCATACGACCGAGGTCGCCGAAAAAAGTTCTGACGTCCGCGTCACTTATTCTTATTCTTTCGCGCGACTAGAACTCACTTGTTTCTTATCGCTGTCTACTTTAGGCGAAAATCTCTACTTAGGCCTTTTAACCGTAGCCACATGGATCCTAAGCAGTGCTCTATTATCAGTGAAGGTTTAACTCACACGCCTCACAATGATGCAATATGACGCAACGACACACCCTATTATTATTATTTTGGTCATCTCCTAACAGTCCTAGTAATTGCTAGCGATAGTGAACTGCTTTTGAAGCAAGTCACGGGTAGTCTCGCGCCCAGACCGCTTTTTTTTCTTTTGTGTGGGGGCGGAGTTTTTATCCGCCCCCACACTAAAAGGAAAAAAAAGCGGTCTGGGCACGAGACTAAGTCGCGGGTGTTATGGGTACAGCGCCGTCAGTCGCAATACCAAGGATTGATTTTTAACCTTGCGAAATGTGACTCAGAGAAGTGATATCCCGTTGGGAGAAGGAATTTACGGAAAGGTGTTTGAAGTAGAACATAAAGGAACGGATCTTGCCGCGCAACATTTCCGACCGAACCTGGTACTGGAAGGCATCAAGCGAAATGAAGACTTTCTTCAAGCCTGCCATTTTTGGAGTGCAGCCGCTCGTCATCCAAACATCATTCTGCTGATGGGGGTGTGGTATCGTGATGGTGACAATTCATTTCCAGCGATAGTGACAGAGAAGATGATGTGTAATCTACGATCACTGATAGAGAGCCGTGACGACGCCTTAAAAATCGACACTGATTCATTGAAAATTGCTGATTTTACGTGATGTATCCAACGGGCTGTGGCATCGTCTTCATTCACAGAACCCAGCAATTGTGCATTATGGAGTCACACCAAATAATATCTTACTGGGGTGCAGTCAAAACTGCGTGACAGCGAAATTAACAAATGTGGCCGTGGCTAAAGTTATAAAAATACTTGACCACACTTTTGACTCAGGATTTTTGCCTCCTGAAGCAGCAAGTAAAGATCCTCAATACAGACCACCTTTTGACATCTTTGGTTTTGGAATGGTGTTCTGGTATGCCGTTGTTAATTACGTAACCGAACATTGTCTGAGTATGGTAACTCCAAAAAATTGAATGCGGAGTTCTGAGAGCTCCATATGTTAAAGGCTGGAGATGGTGCAAATTTCAGGGTGTTACTAAAGTCTTAATTGTTGGGATAAGACTCCAGATAAACGCCCTTCCATTGACAAACTTTCTGAGGTCATCAAGGATCTGATCCACAGCAAACACGTGCACACTGTAAAGGTTAGAATGCAGCTAGCTAATTATGGGAAATTTGTGCATACACAGAAATAAAATTGGACAAACTATGAAAAAGCAGCTGTAGCAGGTACTCTTAATATGTATTTATGAGGTTTAGAATTGGTTGCTTATGTAACTGAAAGTGTTCTATAGTGAAAAAAAGCTGATAAATGTGGTGGTTGTGCTTAGGCCTAAGCTTGGTACATAAATTGGCACAATATCCATACTTTGGAACCCAAACTCTGCAACATTACTGGTTAACAACACATGTTCAATTACAAAGTAGGGATGCTTGCTCAGTAGAAGTCTAGACTTCAGTATTGCCATCCATCTCTGTAGTAATCTCGCATAGCCAGACTCTTTTGTGTGGGAGAGGGATAAGAAAAGGGTTTGGTGAACATAGTATATGTAGCATCATCGTTGGTCTATCAGAGATTGTGGAGATTTTTCTGAACAACTTCCATATTTCTAAACCAGGCGTGCCCACAGCTGGCCGAAGGCCGGCTGTGGGCGGGTGCCTGGTTTACTGAAATTGTTTTTGTAAAAGTGTGTGTGTGTGTGTGTGTGTACCTAGTCTCGCGGCGCCCGACCCTAAAAAGAGGGTCTGGTGAAACTGTGTACAAAAAGTTTGGCGCTGCCGGAATGTTGGAAGCTCCAATCAGATCGCTCCATTTCAAATTGATTATGTAATGCATACATTTCAAAAGATTCGCGGCTTACTGTTAATTACATCCGGTGACTCTGCAGCTTAAACTCATTGAGAAAACATGCAGCCATACAACTCTGTTGCGTTCGTTTTAATGTTGAATAAATAAAGTAGTGCTATTAGTTTGGTGATGCTGTAAGCAGATCTGGTTGAATGGATGTTGTGACGTAAACAGTGCACTTACGTAGCACGTAAAACGTCATCCAATAAACATTCCAGAACTCATTTTTTTGTACAGAATTTCACCAGACCCTCTTTTTAGGGTCGGGCCCCGCGAGACTAGTGTGTACCTAACCATAGATAGTATAACACCTGGATTGGAAACGGTTTTCGCGGACCCAATATACACTGTAGTTATGACATGGGCACTCTTGAAACAATCCCTGTTATCCGCGCTAGGGAAAAATAATTACCTTTGGACGCTGAAAAGCCGCTGGAGAATCTGAAAACTGATGAGTTATCGACGTGGTTAGTCATATTATAACATGCTGTACATGCTAGTCTAGTTTTTGTACGAAAAAAAGTACATATTCGCGTTTTGAAAAAATGCGCCATTTTTGCTTCCTCTCTCTTTCTCTGGAGCTAGCGAAAATTCTAAAGTGTTTTATGTCATGAATTTATGTTGTATTGATGCGCTATTTAATAGTGATACTGTACTGTGAGTTTGGAGGTGTTATTGTAACAAATTTGCGACTTGTGCCAAATTTTAGCCAGTAGTATCTTTTTGCCTGTTTCACAAATGGGCGTGAAACTAACCAGACAAGCATCTTTTGATAGTTTTGAGTCGCCGAGGTGATTGTCTGTGATAAAATACATCACTTAGGCTATATTTTGAGTTGGTATCTGTAGTAGATTAAGAACAACAGACCGTCTATTAGTTTCATGCCAACAATCTTTTCTTCCTTGTGTATGGGCCCTAAATGTGAGTCATTCTTCTAGATACAAGTTTGGTTTTAATGGTGCCACAATATCTAAGGATGTGAGGTAAAGAGTTTTAATCGTGTTAAGTTGTTAGTTCAAAATTTCATTGTAGCCAACCTGGTATAAATTTGAAGGTAACAATGATTATTTGGTCAGTGTATCATCGTTACTACTGTAAATATGGACAAATAAGAAGGGTAAGGAATAGTAGAACTGTTGTGAATGTTTAAGTGCTGATCGTTTGGTACATTTGTTTGCCATTGTTCTGAAATTTTGTGGCACTATCATATTCACAATAATTTACTATACTAAGGTCATACCATGTGTTTCACGGATTGTTTGCCCTCTAGTAGTGAAGCGGCAGGTTTTGTTAGTTATATGACTGCTCTATTAGAGTATCTCGATCTTGACAGGTGCAAAAGCTGAAGTCCTTCCATAATAAAGTAACGGAGCTCCATTTCCTTCCCCTTGGCTACTGTACCTATTACTGCTTGCACAATATTTTATTTTTGAGTTTGCGAAAGCATTGACCCACTGCATCCGCATCCATGAAACATAAGATTAATTTGTCATGGCCTAAGCTGATCACTGGTTTTATAGTTTAGTTGTATAGTTGTACTGCGCAAAAACAACTTGAGCTGTGAAAAGGGTTCCAGCCTTCGAAATTCTGGGTGAATAAAACTGTGCACCAAGAGAAATTAAAGTAAAGTAGTGCTGACCTTGTCTGGGTGGTAAAGGCTCTAGCTCCATTGGTTGTACAGTAAATAGTTAGTTGTTAGTTTGCCTGGTTAATTTTCAACTATGTTTGAATATGTAGTAGTGTAAGGGACTGTAAGTCCACACTTTTTACATCGCCACTCGTAACTGGCCTTGTACAATGGTTTTCAAAAATTGATAATAACAAGCAAAAAGAAACAAACTATAGTACGTTCGCGTTGAGCTGAACCCTCAAAAACGATTAATAACTTACGATTGCTACATCGCATGGGGCTCCTGTATAGCTCGATACGTAGCGCTTCTCGATCCGCTAAAAATATATTAAAAGCGCTTCATTCGAATGTAAGACACTCCCGTTATGGCACTGTAAAGTTTCGCCATACATTTTCAATGGGGAAGCCTCTAAAGCGCGGCCCTTTGATGGTCATGTTGACACATGTTTGTGGCGAAGCCAGACGTCACATACCCGCCCTCAACACGCATGATTTCACCATCCCTTATGTAAGAGGCTGTAATACACTTTTACAAGAAAAATAAAACAGATTTTGTGTGTGTAAAACAGAGTTGCATAAGTAGAAGAGCTGGGGCCACTGTTGCACTGTATTTAGAAGATAAGTGGCCTGCTTATATTCAGGTAAAAACTTCTTCAGCCTCAAAAGAGAAAAAAGCCAAATTATAACAGCTCAAAATCCGTTATGTAGCATTGGCGTTCCTGCAAGTGAGCCAAACAACATGTATTTTACTTCACATTCACCACAGCTGACTATCGTCTTCTGTTCCCATTTAGTCAATTTGTCATTTTAATACTTTTCTCATCACTTCACCACACATGTACACAGTTTTTCCAGCCAGCATTTTGTTTTTGAAGATACATTCCCAAAAAACTCTAAAAGTTTCAACAAATGAAATAATACTGTTTGTATGAATTTGGGCTGATAGTACCTGTAGTGACTTCCAAACACTCCTGCACTGATTAAATATACAAGGGATGGTATGTTCAACTTCGGATAGCACAATAAAGCAATGATATTTTTTATTAAAGTGCACACACTTACACGTACTTCATCTGTATTTTTATGTACTTCACAGAGTTTAATCCCAGCTACCTGATGACTCCTGGGGAACAAAATCAAGTTATAACACCAATGCTGCAAATATCAAACAATCTTACATCAGATGAAGTAAGCCCAGAAGAAGACTTGGACCTGCTGCTGCTAGTGGACAATTCATTAATACCACCATCACCATCTTCACTATCACTGCCGATTTGGATGAGGAATTGCTCTAGAAGTTCTTCATTACCCAAGTCTCATCCAAATACACAACTGGTCTTCCTTCAGTTCTGTTGCACCTCGTTCGTCTTTAATATTTATGATACTGATGGACTGTGCAGGGCTGCTCATAGCATACCCTGCACATACGTGTAGTGAAATTAAAGCACAAACAGTTTCAATGCTAACCTCTTGTCATTAATCGTCTTGTACTTAAATCCCATATCACTCAACACTCTTTAAAGCAATGTTCTACCCCCAGAGAAAACACCATCATTCTTAAGTTTGGCCTAAGACGGAGTAAGTGACAAAGTTCCAGGTTTCAAAATTTAACTTACCAAAATCTTTGAGAGCGATAGATTTCCTCCCTTCCGTACAATGAATGGATCTTGTCTGATAGTATCTGGGTTAAAACTGTCTGTATCAACAAGGACTCGTGAACATTTGTACCTGACGATTACAGAATTGAGTGGGCTTGTGCAAAGTGCATTTTGTACCTTTTTCTTGGCGTAAATAAATCGCCTTTCTTGCGGTGCTCCATTCTAATGGATGTCCTTGAAATCCCTGCGTGGCGTAATGTATGCCAAAACCCAGCAAAGAAGGCACGATACAATACCGGTGGCCTTCGAGATTCTCTCCGTGATGTTGATAGAAATTTTACATTTCTTCGCTTCTTGCTTAAAGTACTCCCATAGTTTCATAAGTGGATACTTCGTTTGGCTGTTTAACGTCTTCCCAAAAGGGTTTCGCTCCGCACTCGCTGACGGTATACTGGACGCCATATTCTCAACAATTAAGTGCGCGCCCGTAACATGGGTTTACGAATAAATGCGTCATAAACATTATGTTTAAAGCCTTTGATCTTGTATGGCTTCTTAATCAACAACTCAGGATTCAGCTCAACGCGAACTTACTATATACAGTGCCATGATATCACATATTTACCCCATCAAACAGGACCTGAACCATCTGTGAATTTTACGTATTTTGAAGGCCAGTATCACATAGAAGTGATAACCGCATCACTTATTGTGGTGCATGACTTACATACAATCCCTTATACTATATGCTAACGTAGTACACTACAAATACCATACAAAGTACGTGTTGTGTTCTTGTGTATTTATTTATTAATCAACTCATTATTGTGTTTAGTGAATAATTGTGTATTACATTTAATGCAGTATAGGATTGTGCTTGTGTCAGCAAGTACATGGAGAAGTGTCAGCAAGGAAAGGATGTAACATTAAGTCATCATCATCTTGATTAATTCTGTGGTGTGTACTTAATGGAGATGGACTAAGATGTTCAGTAAAGACTTGGATAGCAACTGGAGTTGTCAAAAGAAAATGTCTTCTCCATAATTAGATTGTTATGACTCCCCTTGTGGGAAGTGTGTTTGTGGTTGTGTGTGCCTGTGTGATAAACTATATTATTGTTAATAATATTAGGATAGTGCATGAATTGACTAGAACCGCAGGGGCGGATCTAGGATTTATAAAAGGGGGGCTAACTCAAGGTACTAATCTCTTGGGTAGAGGTAGCGAAGTACACTTCCCAGCATGCGAAGCATGCTGGAACTAGGGGGGTTTGGGGGCATGCCCCCCAGGAAAATTTTGAAAAATAGATGCTAAAACACTGCAATTTGGAGACATTTCCACATAAAATTCATAATATTTTCTGCCTGTAGATATTTTATATACTGCCTTTAGATTATAGGTATGGCTCTCTGAAGCATTTTGCTAATGGAAAAGTTTGGGTAGGTACAGACAACCAAGTACATGATGCACCCCTCTCACAATTGCACAACACTGAATAGATGCATGTTAGAATAATAATGTTGAAAGTGGAAAATTTTGAAATTTGAACAATACAAGATTGAATCTGAGAGCATTTTCAATGGAAATTGTGAACCTGAATTAAGTATTGTCGTACACAAGTAGATGAATGAAGCCCTTTAAACAGACCAATTCATTTCATTGCATGTATAGGTGCAGGAAGATTTGGAAAAATTCCATAACAGAACCAACTACATGTTTCCAGTGAATGTTCTATTAGAGTAGTTAGCTGACTGCTCTATTAGAGTATCTCGATCTTGTAAACCTCCAATGCTGATTCGGGTCCTTGTTGCATAAATTTTAGCATAAATCCACTGATAATACCTTGGAAAGACGTTTATAAGGTGGTTTTATGAGTATTTGTATTATTAGTGATCATATAATTATGCTAAGACAAAATTTCATTATAATACTCAGCATATTGATCAAGTAAAGCCTAAATATGAAGGGGGGGGGGGGGGGGGGGGGGCTTCAGCCCCCAAAGCCTGGATCCGCCCCTGGACCGATTTTCCGAAACAGTCATCAAGACAGTTCATTTAGTCAGAGGTGTAATGAAGTGACTCTTAATACAACACACTCTATTCTATTAGAACGCACAGTTGGTGACAATGTTCAGTCATTAATCTTCTTGGTTGTGTAGCGCGGCCGGGCTGGTTTCCCATATGTACTTGAATTGACTGGCTTCCCAATGAAATTGTGCACCTATGGCTAAGTAATGAACCTTTTCATTCCTCCGCCAACACATGAAAATAACCGCGTATTCGGTCCTTCCTGAAGCTTGACCTCCACACTTCCGGTAACACGGAGTGTTTCAACGCTCGAACTCCGTTTCCAATCCCGGTCTTTTAAGTAATATACTATCTATGACCTAACTACATATTTGTTTTGTTTTATAAGTGTTATTTTGTGTGTGTTTTGTTTAGTGGTTGTATGTGTTTTGTATTGGTGGGGTCTATTCTACGGAACGGAACGGAACGGAATGATGGACTAAACTACGGAACGGAATGCTTTCTCAAATTGAAGCTTGCAGCTTACCATTGCTGTACAAGTTATCGGTGGCACTTCCAGCTGGTAAACAAACGTACCCCAAGAAAGATAAAACGAACTTAAGGATCGATTGTGGGTTCTTGCTGTTTATCTTCGGATGTATCAAGTACGGAACTTAATACATGACTTGTTTTTGCTAATATGTGAGTTTTTTTTGCTTACTTTGACTTTAGAATGTACAATCTGGGGCTCAGCCTTTCTAATAGGCATAAATCCGGCAGTATGTAGCTACACTACAACAGAAACAAGTATGGTGACAAGCTGAATCAACTCTGTCAGGCTAAACAGAATCTGAGGAATTTTGTGCAGTGCGTGAGGAGTAAACATTCAGATACCTCAAGGAGGCTATATTGTATGAACATCAATGATTCATTAACAGAATAGTGAACTACATAATGTCAGATATCTTAGCCTGAGTAGTGAGTTGAATCCAGGATGGGGTCTATTTTACAGAATGTAATGTTTTCTGAATCAAAACTTACAGTTTGTCTAGCCGCTATCATTGCTGAAGTTGCATTCATCAGTGGAACTTCCAGGAAATGGAATAGGATAATAATAAAATATTAATAGCTGTTTCATACAGTGCATTGTTCTATTACCTGATATATCAAACAGGTCTCTTCAATTCATTTATTGCATGACCAAGGCAAGTTTTGTTACTACAATACAGTAGCTGATTGGATGTCAGTTGCTTCTGGTGATCTTGACAAGATAAATAGTTTAGAAGACCACTCAATTTCTCCAGTTTCAGAGCGTAATATCCACAGAGAAATTAACTAGAAAGTTACTGGTGACAGGAAAAGTCTAGGTGATCACGACTTTATTCAGTCTAATAAACAGAATATATGGTTGATTGAGTGAGGTATCACTTGCAGAATGTTCAGACAACCAGCGATGAGATGCATGCATGGATTCATTGAATTTTTGTTACAGTGAGTTGGAGACATTAAATATCCAAAAGCAAACTAACTGTATAATATTAGTTACTTGCTTTATATTTTCTCAATTTTGAGCCTGTATACAATTAATTAAATTTTTCTCAGTCCTAGAATAAGATGGGAGAGAAAATTTATCTTTGTTTACCTATACTGTACAGCTTCAAAGGAAATGAAGAATAAAATTAGTAAAACCACAACAAGGTGAATTACAGATTTAAATACTAAATATGAATTAGAGCCTTTAGATAATTATTGTTCCAAAGCAAAATTGTAGATGGAAAAAAACAAGGACTGGTGAGATCTTGGTTATTTAATGACAGCGGTTGGGGATTAAAAGGGTGGTAACTTCTTGTTCTTGAATATGTTGCAAAGTGGAGGTACAAATCAAAATGGGATATCAATTTCATTACGAAAAATTTGTATACTTAAATAATCTAGCATTACTGTATTCATTTGTCCTCCACTTAAATATGCTACAATAGTGTCGGTACATTGGCAGTCTACCTTGAAATCTCAACTCTAGAGTAGATCCAACACAGAGCAGCCCACACTGTAACAAATGCATGTGATCCAACTGTAATTTCATGGACCATGCAGCTGGACTGGGAATCACTTGAAAATAGATGAACAAATTTAACCTGTTTTGTTTGAAGTGAAGCATGTGAAATGTTACACTTAAGAAATCCAAGGATTCTTAGGTGGTATGTAATTAATATGAGTGTTCCATTTCTGGTCTGACTAGATACATTGAAATTACACACACATCTTGGTCCAAATCACATTTGCCTGGTGGCTACGGGCATGGTTTCACATGCATAGCTAGGCTTATAATTGAGATTTGGTTGATCTTGGAGTTTTGGCATTTGGCCTGATTCAAGGCTAGCAGTCAGACACATCCTTGAATTTGTGCAACAGAAAAAATCAGTTCACTATATTGAATACAACATTAGTCCACTGCACCGGCTGTTAATAACTCCATGCATATCAGCGTTGAAACCGGGTCGGGTCATCCGGGTCACATTTTCTCAGGGTCATCCGGGTCTGACCCGGATTGGATCACGTGAGAAACGAAATTGATCGTTTAACAACGTGGAACCTATAAACACTAGTCGCGTAGCTCTTTCGTGAGCCACGCCCACTTATCGCGTTATAAACATACGCTCAGCCACGCCCATTTATTAGTAAGTGCAGTCTGTAGCATGAAACTGTGTCCGTTTCTGTCTGCAAGCTTACGTAGAGCCACGCCCACTAATCGATTAATGTATGAGTTGTATATAGTCTAGGTCTAGTCTTGCAGCAGGATAAGTGCTTTTGTGAGTCACACCCATTTTAATATATTGGGAAATTGCAATACTAAGTATGTATGAAGCCACACCCAATTGCTGTCTGTAAACTCACAGTATAGCTACGTGGAACCAAACCCACTGACTGATTTTAAATTATAAACTTACCGGCTTAGTTATCACATAACTACTCGTTTACTCAACACGAATCGAACGCTCAAAACGTAGTCTCGCTCGCTCGAGAATACCCGAAACATAGCTCTTATCGCACGCCTCGGCTTAATTTAATCCGGGTCAAATCCGGGTCAGTGGGTCATCTGGGTCAGCAGTAGTGACCCGGTTTCAACGCTGATGCATATAATTCAATGATGTTCGCAGAATATAGCCCCTTTGCGATCTGCCAAAATATTTGCTCCTCTCACACTGCACAAAATTCTTCAAGTTTTAATTCAGCTGGCTCTTTCCTGTTAGCTACCAGTGTCTTCCTGCTTGCTTTATTTGTACACTGACATATAACTTGAAAAGCCGGCCCAGACTGTTTTCTAAAGTCAAAATGAGCAAACCAGCTCACATGAAGTGCCCTTCTTGGTATATCCGTAGATGAACCAAGGATGAACATCACTGATAGAGCTTATCCCACAATTAATACTTCGTTACTAATGACAACCAACAAGAACCCACAATCGATCCTTTAATTCTTTTTATCTTATGTTTAATCACCCACTGGAGGTGCCACTGATAACTCGTAAGGGCAGTTTCAGCAATGGTAAGTTGCAAGCTTCAATTTGAGAAAGCGTTCCGTTCCGTAGTTTAGTCCATCATTCCGTTCCGTTCCGTTCCGTTCCGTAGAATAGTCCCCACCTTTTGTATTAGGACAGTACCTTGTATTTGTCCCGTTTCACTTCAGGATATTTAGCTCAAAGATTTTCGCTTAGGCTCCTAGGCTATGGGTAAACACCTCGAACAGGCTCTGCCTTCTGTGTACACCCTCCAGTGCCTAACTGGTAAAGTAGATAATAACATAACTACAGGCTTGCTTTTTGTGCTGTTCCTTCCTTCTTGGTAGTCTATATTGCTATAAATAATAAATAAACCTACCTGTTTGTCCGTACGCACCCACGTGGGAAAAATCATTAAATAATGGTAACAGCAGCTTACGTAAAAACGAAATGAAGTCTGTATTAAACTTCTGCACAGGTGAACTTTGCTCTGCAATACCAGAAATTTGAGGTCATGGGCCTACTAATTAAAAATTAAATTGACATACAGTGTTGTATTGGCAATACATCTCAAATAGCGGTGTACAATGTCCGCTCTGTAGTGAATGTAATGAAATATGTATTAATAGAGGCTAAACGACCCATTTGGTAGGATTGAAGTCCGTCTACATGTGGCAATACAGACTATGGTTCAGTAGGCCCAAATGTATGGGTTTAACATACAATAAACTCACTCACCCTACGAAGTAGGTTGAATCTGTGTGTAACCAATCATTTTCACCTTATTATTAACGCGTAGGCTAAAACCTTCGCTAAATACAGCCATCTACTTGTGGTTCCAGGCCGTCCATAAATGTCCAGCGATGCTCCAACAAATTAGAAACTGCTTCAGTCTTTGACGTATTGCCTACGTCATTCGTCATTAATAGGCAAATCCAGCACTGACCTTACTTAGAAAGCTCAATCCAACTAATTATAGGTGTTCTGTTTTCTCCAGCACGTAAACTACGAAAGTAGTAGCTAGCTGAAACCGGCGCCAAATGAGATAGTCTACTTTTCAGGGTATATTAAAATCACGTACATCGAACTAGAAAATGCTTGTAATAAAATCAGCAGATTATGATGGGTGTTCTTTTTTAAACTAATGAGTTTTGAGCATATATGCACGTACACAGTGCAAAACCTAGAGCATGCTTTAGCATGCTCTCGTCTAGGGGGGTCTGGGGGCATGCCCCCACAGAAGATTTTTTGAGAATTTACCCATCTAAGGTTAAATCTGGTGTAAATTTGGACCAAAAATTGCTCGACTAGTTATGCTAGCGATAATAACAAAGCAAAACGACTGAAATATGATGTGATAGACCAGCTTCCTACAGGACAAGACACTTATGGCATACGCGTTGTGATACAGACTACATTATAGTAAATCAACTCAATTAATTTAAAAATGCAATAACACGCACACATGCATGCACATTATAAACAATCATCAGTTTAGTCAGTGACTTGTGGCTTCCGGATGAATGGTTTTGTATAGACGAGCTGCAGGCTATAAAGGAACATGTACTTGTAAATTACAACAGAAATTGAAAAAAAACAACAAAGAAACAAACAGTTTATATCTCACACCATGTTCCTTAACTGAGCAAACAAACAGTTATTTCGAGTATCCCTTTGATGTGGTTAACACTCTAATTTATGAGGTATAAATGTGCCATGATTAAACCATGCACACACAGACACAGACACACACTACATACACAGTATGGCTTTGAAAGTGTACTAAGTGGAAGCAAATTTTGAGGTTAGTGTAAGATAATATTGTGGTCAGGGACTAAATGGCTTCAAACCCTTTGGAATGTGTTGGTTTCAATCATTAGACATTTATTCCAACATATGCATAGCTTTAAAAACATCGCATTCAAAAGTGATTGTATTATATGAATATTTTACACAGGTTGTCTACACTAATGCACACGACCAAAAAATGTACTAAATTTCTGGTATTGGAGGTGGTTTCTTTTTGGTGGACTGAAATACGGGTGTGGCGACTTCCCTCGGACTTGTAAGCTACCTTCCCTTTAAGGTTTTCAGGCGTTTAACAACTTAAAAACAATGGTGTAGGCCTCGTACACCACCAGGAATAGGGGATTGACTAAGTTCACCCAATCCCATGTCACTCACGTGACTAGTATTATGTAACCACAGTAGATTGCGGGTGAATCACGAGGTGACGTAACACGTACCTTACAACTCTTATTAGAGCGCTTTTACGATGATGCGGACTTGCAGGATGCTTGTAAGAGAAGAACAGCGGTTTCTTTGTTGGGACTAGACCAAGTTTCACTGGGGTTAGCTACTGAACAAAGAAACTAGAGTACTATAAATGGTAAGTAGGAATGTATTGCATTGTACTGGTAGCTATATAGCTCCATAGTAAGGCTACAGTCCACTAATGCTTCCACTGTGGCCAAATAACTGGGCTGTTTACAAAGCTGCCGTAGTTCTTCCAAGACAGTACAGAGGCCAAACAGAAGTTGTCAGGCTATGGTGCATGGCTGTTAAATACTCATTCTGTATTCTGTTAGTGCTGCTGTTGGGTATGCCCTAGTTGTTGCATGCTGCCACTAGAATTTACTTGATTGACACAATAACAATATACTCCAACATACTGGGCAAGGCAATGTTTCTCATCATCTACCAGGCTGTGTTCCCTTTATCAACTGTCCCTTGTCATCCTTGGCAGTATTTAGGTCGTTGTGGAACTTCAGGCCTGGCCACTATTTGTGACACTTGGACAGTCTTGCCTGAGTAGCCCAGTGATAGTTTGCTGGGCAATATGGCTGCCAGAAGTGTGCGTATGTCTTCGGTTGTGTCCGGTCGTATTTTTCTTCAGTAGGAAACTATTACATTGTTCAAGTGTACCCAGCTGTTTAAGTGGGGATCAGCTGCCAGTTAACACCAGATCCCCATTAGATTAACCCAGGTCCTGACTTTAATTACTATAACTGGTTGTACTGATTTTTACTGGGGAAGAAATTCCCCAGGTATATATATCTAATCCAAAACAGCCAAGCTGTAAAAAAAGTGTGCGGCCCTCAGAAAGGCTATGGTGAAAAAAGATGTGAAATCCAAGGTGGCGGCCAAGAAATGGCTGTGATGGTAGGTTAATGGTAAAAATTTTAATAACGACAATTCAAGTGAATTTTTGTGCCGCTTCACAAAATTTACCTAAATTGTCATTATTAAAATTTTTACCATTAACCTACCATCACAGCCATTTCTTGGCCGCCACCTTGGATTTCACATCTTTTTTCACCATAGCCTTTCTGAGGGCCGCACACTTTTTTTACAGCTTGGCTGTTTTGGATTAGATTTCATTTCTTTTTGTATTATATACCCCAAAGCCGGCCTATGGCCAGCTTTGGGACTTTTTTAACCTATGTTTTTTTCTTTACTACAGGAAGAAGAAAAGATGAAGTAGATGTACTTTAAATATTTTATTAGTAAATGTACAAATTATATTATACTGTATAATACATATGTGACCGGATTTGCGAAAAGGGGTCTTCCACACACATCCAATTTGCCAACTTTGACAATTGATAACTTCAGATTGGAAAGAGCTATTACCTTGAAATTTGGACAGTGGTGAGCACCACTATAGCTGAGTACGTGGTGAAATGTTCAGGTTAATATGTTACTTGAACACTGAGTTATGGTCTCCAACGTTTACGGAATTGGATGTGTGTGGAAGACCCCTTTTCGCAAATCCGGTCACATAATATTATATTGATTACAGAAATCTCCATGGTGGTTTCTTTGTAACTGAACACTCTACAAGGTGACTTCTTCTAATTGCTCTCTCTACAGGGTGAATTGTTTGTAGCTGAACGATCTACAAGGTAACTTCTTCTAGCTGATCTCTCTACAGGGTGATGTGTTTGTAGCTGAATTCTGTATAGGTGATTTGTTTGCAGCTGAGCTCTTTACAGAATGGTTTCTTTGTAGCTGAACTCTCTAAAAGGTAACTTCTTCTAACTGATCTTTCTACAGGGAAATTTGTTTCTGGCAGAATTTTCTACAGGATGATTTCTTTGCAGCTGAACTCTCTACATGGTGGTTTCTTTGTAGCTGAACTCTCTACAAGGTAATTTTTTCTAGCTGATCTCTCTACAGGGAGATTTGTTTGTAGCTGAACTATCTACAAGGTAACTTCTTATAGCTGATCTCTCTACAGGGTGATTTGTTCGTATTTGAATTCTGTACAGGTGATTTGTTTGCAGTTGAGCTCTTTACAAAATGGTTTCTTTGTAGCTGAACTTTCTCCAAGGTAACTTCTTCTAACTGATCTTTCTACAGGGTGATTTGTTTGTAGCTGAATTATCTACAAGGTAATTTCTTCTAGCTGATCTCTCCACAGGATGATTTGTTTGTAGCTGAATTCTGTACAAGTGATTTGTTTGCAGCTGAGCTCTTTACAGAATGGTTTCTTTGTAGCTGAACTCTCTACAGGGTGATTTGTTTGTAGCTGAAATCCCCACAAGGTAACTTCTTCTAGCTGATCTTTCTACAGGGCGATTTGTTTGTAGCTGAGTTCTCTACAGGGTGTTTGTTTGCAGCTGAATTCTCTACATGGTGGTTTCTTTATAGCTGAACTCTCTACAAGGTGACTTCTTCTAGCTGATCTCTCTACATGGTGATTTGTTTGTAGCTGAACTCTCTACAAGGCGATACTTCTAGGTGATCTCTCTACAGGATTCCTTGTTTCTAACTGAACTCTCAACAGGGTGATCTGCTCATAGCTGAACTTTCTACTGGGTGATTTGTTTGCAGCTGAACTCTCTAAATGGTGGTTTCTTTGTAGCTGAACTCTCTACAACGTGACTTCTTCTAGCTGAACTCTCTACAAGGTGACTTGTTTCTAGCTGATTTCTCTACAGGGTGACTTGTTTCTAGCTGAACTCTCTACAGGTGATTTGTTTGTAGCTGAACTCTCTACATGGTGGTTTCGTTGTAGCTGAACTCTCTACAAGGTAACTTCTTCTAGCTGATCTTTTTACACTGCATATTTGTTTGTAGCTGAGTTCTCTACAGGGTGATTTGTTTCCAGCTGAACTCTCTACATGGGAGTTTCATTGTAGCTGAACTCTCTACAATGTGACTTCTTCTAGCTGAACTCTCTACAGGGTGACTTGTTTCTAGCTGAACTCTCTATAGGTGATTTGTTTGCAGCTGAACTCTCTACATGGTGGTTTCTTTGTAGCTGAACTCTCTACAAGGTAACTTCTTCTAGCCGATCTTTCTACAAGGTGATTGAGTTTTTTGCAGCTGAACTCTTTACATGGTGGTTGCTTTGTAGCTGAACTCTCTAAAGGGTGACTTCTTCTAGCTGAACTCTCTACAGGATGATTTCTTTGTAGCTGAACTCTTTACAATGTGACTTCTTCTAGCTGAACTCTCTACAGGGTGTCTTGTTTTTAGCTGATCTCTCTACAGGGTGACTTGTTTCTAGCTGAGCTCTCTATAGGTGATTTGTTTTCAGCTGAACTCTCTACATGGTGGTTTCTTTGTAGCTGAACTCTCTACAAGGTAACTTCTTCTAGCTGATCTTTCTAAAGGGTGATTTGTTTGTAGCTGAATTCTCTACAGGGTGATTTATTTGCAGCTTAACTCTCTACAAGGTGACTTCTTCTAGCTGAACTCTCAACAGAGTGATTGATTTTTTTGCAGCTGAACTCTCTACATGGTGGTTTCTTTGTAACTGAACTCTCTACAGGGTGATTTGTTTGTAGCTGAACTCTCTACAGGGTGATCTGTTCATAGCTGAACTCCCTATAAGGTAACTTCTTCTAGCTAATCTTTCTACAGGGTGATTTGTTTGTAGCTGAGTTCTCTACAGGGTGATTTGTTTGCAGCTGAACTGTACATGGTAGTTTCTTTGTAGCTCTACAATGTGACTTCTTCTAGCTGAACTCTCCACAAGGTGACTTGTTTCTAGCTGATCTCTCTACAGGGTGACTTGTTTCTAGCTAAACTCTCTACAGGTGATTTGTTTGCAGCTGAACTCTCTACATGGTTTATTTCTTTGTAACTGAACTCCCTGCAAGGTGACTTCTTCTAGCTGATCTCTCTACAGGGAGATTTGTTTGTAGCTTAACTCTCTACAGGTGATTTGTTTGCAGCTGAACTCTCTACATGATGGTTTTTTTGTAGCTGAACTCTCTACAAGGTAATTTCTTCTAGCTGATCTCTCTACAGGCCGATTTGTTTGTAGCTGAACTCTCTACATGATGGTTTCTTTGTAGCTGAACTCTCTACAAGGTGATTTCTTCTATAGCTGATCTTTCTACAGGGTGATTTGTTTGTAGTTGAACTCTCTACATGATAGTTTCTTTGTAGCTGAACTCTCTACAAGGTGATTTCTTCTATAGCTGATCTTTCTACAGGGTGATTTGTTTGTACCTGAACTATCTACATGATGGTTTCTTTGTAGCTGAACTCTCTACAAGGTAACTTCTTCTAGCTGATCTCTCTACAGGACAATTTGTTTGTACCTGAACTCTCACATGATTGCTTCTTTGAAGCTGAACTCTCTACAAGGTGATTTCTTCTAGCTGATCTTTCTACAGGGTGATTTGTTTGTAGCAGAACTCTCTACAAGGAAACTTCTTCTAGCTGATCTTTCTACAGGGAGATTTGTTTGTAGCTGAACTCTCTACACATGATTTGTTTGCGGCTGAATTCTCTACATGATGGTTTCTTTGTAGCTGAACTCTCTACAAGGTAACTTCTTCTAGCTGATCTCTCTACAGGACAATTTGTTTGTACCTGAACTCTCACATGATTGCTTCTTTGAAGCTGAACTCTCTACAAGGTGATTTCTTCTAGCTGATCTCTCTACAGGGTGATTTGTCTGTAGCTGAACTATCTACAAGGAAACCTCTTTTAACTGAGCTCTGTACAGGGTGAATTGTTTGTAGCTGAACTATCTACAAGGTAACTTCTTCTAGCTGATCTCTCTACAGGGTGATTTGTCTGTAGCTGAACTATCTACAAGGAAACCTCTTTTAACTGAGCTCTGTACAGGGTGAATTGTTTGTAGCTGAACTATCTACAAGGTAACTTCTTCTAGCTGATCTCTCTACAGGATGATTTGTTTGTAGCTGACCTATCTACAAGGTAACTTCTTCTAGCTGATCTCTCTACAGGGTGATTTGTTTGTAGCTGAATTCTGCATAGGTGATTTGTTTGCAGCTGAGCTCTTTACAGAATGGTTTCTTTGTAGCTGAACTTTCTACAAGGTAACTTCTTCTAGCTGATGTATCTACAGGGTCACTAGTTTGTAGCTGAATTCTCTACATGGTGGTTTCTTTGTAACTGAACTATCTATAAGGTGACATCTTCTAGCTGATCTTTCAACAGGGTGATTTGTTTGTAACTGAACTCTCTACAAGAAAACTTCTTCTAACTGATGTCTGAACAGGGTGAATTGTTTGTAGCTGAACTCTCTACAGGGTGATTTGTTTGTAGCTGATCTCTATACAGGTTACTTATTTCTAACTGATCTCTTGAATTCTGTTCAGGGTGACTGCTCTATTAGGATGACTGCTCTATTAGAGTATCTCGATCTCGCACTTGCTACACCAAGTTGGATTTCGTGTTATAACTCCGTGGCTTTAAGCCTTTCTAAGATGATAACTCCATCTGTACAGCGATTTTCAAAGCATTACCCCAAGTGGTTTATCTGGTAGGCGTGGCAAGCATAATAATAATAATAATAAAATTTTGCTAATCTCGATTGCGTAATTGTTACACATTGTTGATTTTTTCGCTGTATCTTCCTGGTTTTTAGCTCGATTTCTTTCAAACCACAAAAGGTTTGAGGTTCAATAGTTAACCTATTCACCCACCGATTTTCAGCTTCTTCCCATACGCGGTTTACCCTGTAGGCGTGACAACATATTGGTGTTATTTTTCGTGCATAATCGCTCATAACTCTTTGCCTGTTTATGGTATTCCAGCCAAAGTTGGTACAGAAATGCGCCTTTATACCCTCCTTCTGTGTGCCAAATTTCAAGGCAATCGGATAACGCGTTCGCGTTTTATAGCAGTTTTTGTAAGTGTGCGAAAAGAGGAAGAAAAATAAGAAGAGAAAAAAACGAAGAAACTAAGCCAATTTTTGAAGTCGCATATCTCAGGAATTCCTGAAGCGATTTCGCTCAAATTTGGAATGTGGAGTACTGAAGTTGGAGGGAATGTACACTGCAAAATTTGTCTTGTTTCATCAAGGAAGCACAGAGCTACGGAGGTGCGAAAATTGCGTTTTCTTTCTTCCTGTCAATATACTCACGGGGTTGCGCGCCGGCTTCTTGGGCCGCACGACACACTACCGTGTGTCTTGATATATATATATGGATGTACATAGTACATGTTACATGATATCTGATAACAGGCCTAGGTACTGCATGATACATGACGGAACCATCACTTGATGAGAGCACTGAGATTATTTGCAAGAAATCAGTTTTCGTCATTGGAATGTCTGCCCGGATTTGGTGGTTGGGCCAAAAAAACTTCTGTTGAAGGTGTTGCTAGTACACCACAATTATCTACTGGTGTTGTAGCTGTTTCTTTTGATTCTTTTATTATGATAAGTAAAACTGTGGACACTGAGGTGAACTATAAGTAGTTACCCCTCAATGGCATCATTCATTGATCCATAGTTGCTGCCATGGAAGGCTTCCCTACAGGAGAGCTCTGAAAATTGTCCTTTATGTCAATAGGATCTCGGTGGGTTGAACAATGTACTATTAAGGTAAGAGCTAGCTACTTAAATGCAGTGGAACCTCTTAAGTAAAGGACACTCTAGGACCATGCTTGCTTGTTCTCTGTATGGAGGAGTCCTATGCAGGAAGGTTGACGTTATTTTAACTTGCAAAATTATTTTAGCAATTCTTTTAGCTAATATTCTGAAGGCTGCAACACACAACTTAGCAAGGAAGTGTACACACTACATTGCATTAGACACAAGTATGGCTTAGACAGCAACTAGCTAGCTTTACAGTAGACTGCATGATAACATAATGTAACTACTTAGTTTCTTACATACCTATTTATTCATAATCACCGTAAATGTTCCACAACACTCCTCCCAATTTTTACTGACTTAAAGACATAAGAGTATTGTAATAATTGGTGCAGTGCATGTTGTCTCTAATAGTGTGGAAGACTGACTTTAAGGAACTGCAATTAAATCAATATGTTTAGAGGTAAAGGCATGTATTCAGTGCACAGCAGGGGTACTCATAGAGTGTCCATTACTTGTTATATAGAGGTGTACAAAGGTTACCAAATGGTAGGGGCCCATGATGTAGTGTCCGTAATTAGGAAATGTCCATTTCAGCGAATGTCCATTAATCGAGGTTCTACTGCTGCTAGATTTGTACACAACCAATTGGTAAAAGTTGCTAGCCGGTTCTTCCTGCTTCACAGGTAAGGTACATACACATACACTGTATATCATCCTGATATGATGTGGATAATTTTAGGTCGTAAACAACAAGGTATAGGTGTTCTCAACCAGGTGTTTTAACAGGTGTTGATTCACTGAAGTTACTGCTGATGGTGCATATTGACAGGTAAGGTTAGGTCTTGCAACAAAACTGTTTCTAAAGGGGAATTCTTTAGCATTACTTTACTAACTGCACTACAGCCAACTAACCTTATCGTATTTAGTGGAATTGCAATTATTGGGCACTAATTAAGTTGTCCGGGTGCCTATGTATGCAACTTATGGGACCAAATTATATAACCTTATTAATAGGGGTGCTACAGATAATTGGTTTGAAATGTTATGATAACTATTCATGTAGGAGGCATCTGATGACCTCATCACCAGCCATGCTTACAAGGTTATCATGAGCTCTTAAAGACCAAGCCATCCTACACTGTATTATTGGAATGTGACAATGAATGGCAAAGTAGCCAAAGGCTATGGAGACAAGAGAAGGCAGCTAGAAAGAAAAACATCGGTCATACTTGTTTAGTGTTGTATGTTCAATAATATCTGAAGAATAAGAGAAGCCGAGAAATAAAGAATAAGAGAAGCCGAGAAATAAAGAATAATGACACAGCTTGTCTAGACAGCATCCTAACATTCAACTATACATGAATTGAGACCTTCCATATGCAGAATAACTCTACTGTAAAACATGGTATGCATAAAATCTTTTGATCTTTGGGTCTTTAAAATCACTAAGAGACCTCTGGAGAGTTCACTCAGATCTTTGTGGCTTTAAAAAACTTTGACGTCGCCTTGGATTTTTATGTATCATCCTTAGTGTTTAAAACCACAAAGATCCTCATGGTAGGTCTCTAACTATTACTTAGTGTCTGTAAAAGTACTGCTTACTACAGTAGAGTGGTTAAACGACAATTTTTGATGAAATTGTTCACTATTGTGATGTGATAAAAGCACCAAATTTTATGTACAAGTTGAGTAAGGTATACTAAATCATTTGAGATATGGTGCGACATCCAAATCACTGCAGAAAACCATACAAGTATATTCAAATCTTTGTTTTTGTTTAAATAGCATGAATGTAATTTCAAATTTAGTGCAATCAGAAAATGTAATCAACTGTACTTAGTCACTTCTAAAGGTGCCAATATTTCAGTGTAAAAAGTAGAGATACAATCCGATAGAAACAGTATCTATGGTTTTGTATACCTTAATTCTCCATGCTTCTTAACATTGCAAGCTAATGAATGACCTGGATGGACACCTCAGCTTCTGGATGTGTTGTTTATGGACACCTCCCTTGATCAGCTCCTGGCCAGATCTTTAAACTTGACATAGACTACAAACGTTTTACAAAGCATTCCACACCCAAATTCCTTTAATTATCTTCCAATGACCAGAGAAACCAGGCAATATCATTTCATGCCTCCAACAACACCTACAACATCATACCAAAAAAAAGCTTTTTTTCCAAAACAGTACAAGAATGGAACTCGTTACCACAATTCCTAATCGAACTAGATGGCTTTGATTCATTTTCTATTTCAAATTACTGTACCAATGTGAATGTATGATTTTTTCTTCCTGATGATACCAGCATTGACAAATGCAGATGTAAAGTGTCAGTATGTTCACTTTTATGGCTTCTTCTATACATTTCTGTTGGTTTTACTTTTCAGGTTCTTTGAGCATATGATGGTTACTTTTAATGGCACCATATCTAATATCATATTAGTATGAATCAAACAAATATGTGATCAGATTTGCGAAAAGGGGTCTTCCACACTTACCAACTTTGATGGTTAATGACTTATGATTGGAAAATGCTACTGACTTGACATTTGGCTAGTAGTGAGTACCAACATAGCTTTATGGATGGAGAAAATTTCAGGTTTGTACATTAGCTGAACACTAAGTTATGAGTTGATCTCCTGAGTTCATACAAATGGATGTGTGTGGAACACCCCTTTCGTAAATCCAGTCACATTGTATCAAGTTTGGAGCTTATATCAAAAAGTTAACAAATTTTTTTTTGCTTAGCCGCTCTACTATTATGGACACCAACTAATAGTGTCCTGATTATCAAGGCTTCCTGCTTTTCCAGGTCCGTCTATGTACTATGGGATACTTTGGGATCATTACTGAGTGTCCAGATTGCACAGGTGTTGCTGTAACAGGTTAACGGATTCCACTGTACCAGGTACTAATGACTGTTGGTCATTAAATCTCCATCTGCTGCAAATGCTTTAAGGTGTGATATTATTATATGGTTACTTGTGTACAAAGTGACCTGCTAATTAGTAAGGGTAAGTGAAATTAAATTAACGCATTCTTTGCTATCCAAACTTTCTCATGGACAAATTTAGACAAGTCTTATAACTGGTATTATTATCTAATCCAAAACAGCCAAGCTGTAAAAAAAGAGTGCGGCCCTGAGAAAGGCTATGGTGAAAAAAGATGTGAAATCCAAGGTGGCGGCCAAGAAATGGCTGTGATGGTAGGTTAATGGTAAACGTTTTAATAACGACAATTCAGGTGAATTTTGTGCCAAGACCAAGCGGCACCAAATTCACCTGAATTGTTTTTATTAAAATTTTTACCATTAACCTACCATCACAGCCATTTCTTGGCCGCCACCTTGGATTTCACATCTTTTTTCACCATAGCTTTTCTCAGGGCCGGACTCTTTTTTTACAGCTTGGCTGTTTTGGATTAGATTTCACTTCTTTTTGCATTTGTATACCCCAAAGCCGGCCTATGGCCGGCTTTAGGGATTTTAACCTGTCATTTTTTCTTTACTACAGGAAGAAGAAAAGATGAAGCAGGGTGATTTCTTTGTAGCTGACCTCTCTGCAAGGTGATCCTTCTAGCTGATCTCTCTACCGGATGACTTGTTTGTAGCTGAACTCTCTACAGGGTGAATTGTTTGTAGCTGAACTCTCTACAAGGTAACTTCTTCTAGCTGATCTTTCTACAGGGTAATTTGTTTGTAGCTGAATTCTCTACAGGGTGATTTGTTTGCAGCTAAACTGCTGAACTCTCTACAATGTAACTTCTCTAGCTGAACTCTCTACGGGTGGATTGTTTCTAGCTGATCTCTCTACAGGGTGACTTGTTTCTAGCTGAACTCTCTACAGGGCGATTTGTTTCTAGCTGAACTCTCTACAAGGTAACTTCTTCTAGCTGATCTTTGTACAGGGTGATTTGTTTGTAGCTGAATTCTGTACAGGGCAATTTGTTTGCAGCTGAACTCTCTACATGGTAGTTTCTTTGTAGCTGAACTCTCTACAATGTAACTTCTTCTAGCTGAACTCTCTACATGGTGACTTGTTTCTAGCTGAACTCTCTACAGGTCGATTTGTTTGTAGCTGAACTCTCTACAAGGTAACTTCTTCTAGCTGATCTTTCTAGAAGGTGATTTGTCTGTAGCTGAATTCTCTACAGGGCAATTTGTTTGCAGCTGAACTCTCTACATGGTAGTTTCTTTGTAGCTGAACTCTCTACAATGTAACTTCTTCTAGCTGAACTCTCTACATGGTGACTTGTTTCTAGCTGAACTCTCTACAGGGTGATTTGTTTCTAGCTGAACTTTCTACAAGGTAACTTCTTCTAGCTGATCTTTCTACAGGGTGATTTGTTTGTAGCTGAATTCTCTACAGGGCAATTTGTTTGCAGCTGAACTCTGTACATGGTAGTTTCTTTGTAGCTGAACTCTCTACAATGTAACTTCTTCTAGCTGAACTCTCTACAGGGTGACTTGTTTCTAGCTGATCTCTCTACAGTGTAACTTGTTTCTAGCTGAACTCTCTACAGGGTGATTTGTTTGTAGCTGAATTCTCTACAAGGTAACTTCTTCTAGTTGATCTTTCTACAGGGTGATTTGTTTGTAGCTGAATTCTCTACAAGGTAACTTCTTCTAGCTGATCTTTCTACAGGGTGTTTGTTTGTAGCTGAATTCTTTACAAGGTAACTTCTTCTAGCTGATCTTCCTACAGGGTGATTTGTTTGTAGCTGAATTCTCTACAGGGCAATTTGTTTGCAGCTGAACTCTCTACATGGTAGTTTCTTTGTAGCTGAACTCTCTACAATGTAACTTCTTCTAGCTGAACTCTCTACAGGGTGACTTGTTTCTAGCTGAACTCTCTACAGGGTGATTTGTTTGTAGCTGAATTCTCTACAGGGCAATCTTTTTGCAGCTGAACTCTCTACATGGTAGTTTCTTTGTGGCTGAACTCTCTACAATGTAACTTCTTCTAGCTGATCTCTCTACAGGGCAATTTTTGTTTGCAACTGAATTCTGTACATGGTAGTTTCTTTGTAGCTGAACTCTCTACAAGGTAACTTCTTCTAGCTGAACTCTCTACAGGGTGACTTGTTTCTAGCTGAACTCTCTACAGGATGATTTGTTTGTAGCTGAATTCTCCACAGGGAACTCTGTTTGCAGCTGAACTCTCTACATGGTAGTTTCTTTGTAGTTGAACTCTCTACAATGTAACTTCTTCTAGCTGAACTCTTTACAGGGTGACTTGTTTCCAGCTGAACTCTCTACAGGGTGACTTGTATCTAGCTGATCTCTCTACAGTGTAACTTGTTTCTAGCTGAACTCTCTACAGGGTGATTTGTTTGTAGCTGAACACTCTACAAGGTAACTTCTTCTAGCTGATCTTTCTAGAAGGTGATTTGTCTGTAGCTGAATTCTCTACAGGGCAATTTGTTTGCAGCTGAACTCTCCACATGGTAGTTTCTTTGTAGCTGAACTCTCTACAATGTAACTTCTTCTAGCTGAACTCTCTGCAGGGTGACTTGTTTGTAGCTGAACCCTCTACAGGGTGATTTGTTTGTAGCTGAACTCTCTACAAGGTAACTTCTTCTAGCTAATCTTTCTACAGGGTGATTTGTTTGTAGCTAAATTCTCTACAGCGTGATTTGTTTGCTGCTGAACTCTCTACATGGTAGTTTCTTTGTAGCTGAACTCTCTACAATGTAACTTTTTCTAGCTGAACTCTCTACAGGTAACTTGTTTCTAGCTGATCTCTCTACAGGGTGACTTGTTTCTAGCTGAACTCTCTACAGGGTGATTTGTTTGTAGCTGAATTCTCTACAGGGCAATTTGTTTGCAGCTGAACTCTCTACATGGTAGTTTCTTTGTAGCTGAACTCTCTACAATGTAACTTCTTCTAGCTGAACTCTCTATAGGATGACTTGTTTCTAGTTGATCTCTGTACAGGGTGACTTGTTCCTAGCTGAACTCTCTACAGGTGATTTGTTTGCAGCTGAACTCTCTTACATAGTGGTTTCTTTGTAGCTGAACTCTCTACAATGTAACTTCTTCTAGCTGAACTCTCTACAGGATGACTTGTTTCTAGCTGATCTCTGTACAGGGTGATCTGTTCGTAGTTGAAGTCTGTACAGAGTGGTTTGTTTGCAACTGAACTCTCTTACATGGTGGTTTCTTTGTAGCCGAACTCTCTACAAAGTGACTTCATCTAGCTGATCTATCTACAGGATGACTTGTTTCTAACTGAACTCTTTACAGTGTGATCTGTTCATAGCGGAACTTTCTACTGGGTGATTTGTTTGCAGCTAAACTCTTTGCATGATTGTTTTCTTGTAACTGAACTCTCTACAAGGTGACTTCTTCTAGCTGATCTCTCTACAGGGCAATTTGTTTGTAGCTGAATTCTCTACAGGGTGATTTATTTGAGCTGAACTCTCTACATGATGGCTTCTTTGTAGATGAACTCTCTATTAGGTACCTTCTTCTAGCTGATCTGACTACAGGGTGATTTGTTTGTAGCTGAATTCCCTACAGAATAACTTGCAATGTAGTATAACTGAGTAAATTATACATGCAACTGAATGCTTTATTAGGATGACTGTTCTATTAGAGTATCTCGATCTCGCATTTGCTGCACGTAGTTGCCTTTCGAATCATAACTCAGTAATTTGTAATCCGATTCTTCTGTACTACTGCAAGAACTTTCTATGATGATTATTCCAGCTACATACAGATTTTCAGCTCGTTGCTCTAAGCGGTTTGTCTGGTAGACACGAAAACTAATAATTTTTTTATTCATAAAAATCGATCGCGTAATTTTGACACAGGTTGGGTTTTGTGTCATATCTCCATGGTCTTTATCTTGATTCCTTTCAAACCACAAAAAGGCACTCCTACGATGGTTGCTCCATCTACATATCAATTTTCAACTGATTCCTCCAAGGGGTTTACCCTGTAGGCGTGACAGACCTTCGACCTTATTTTACGCAAATAATCGGTCATAACTCCGTGAATGTTCATCGGATTCCTACCAAAGTTGGTACGGAGATCCGCCTTAATGAGCCCTTTAAGTGTGCCAAATTTCAGCCAAATTTCAGCCCAATCCGAGCACGCATTCGTGTTTTATGGCGAATTTTGCGAAGTGTGCGAAATGAAGATGAAGAAAAAAACGAAGAAATTAAAACGAAATTGTGACCGGATCTTGGAAAACCTACCTTTTGGGCACAAGCTAACTTTTTGGGAAAACTCAAATGAAAATTTCAACAATATTTTTTAAATTAATTTTTTTGCACATTTGGATGAAGCAACTATTAAACCTTCTTGCTGTGAAGTTTCATACCCATAGCTTCTTTTTCCTAGGAGATATGGATGATTATATCAGACCATGTAGTAATTTCCCATGCGTGGGACAACAAGTAACTTACAAATTGGGTGATTTGTTCAGGTGCTGGAATAGCTAAAACTTAGTCTTAGACAATGATACATGCCATTTAATTGCAGAGAAATACCAAGAATACGTCATTAAACTACCAGAAATGTCTTTTAAAGTATTTTAGATGGTAAGAATGGAATTATTAGTAAACAAAGTGATTTGTCACCATTTGTCACCCTTAATCACCCACAGAACTCAATACATTACCATAAAAGTTAGTTTATAATGTACAGGACAGAAAATTGGCCATATCTCAGGAATGCTTTAAGATATTAAGCTGAAATTTTAACACAAGATAGATGAGCACCTAGTACCTAATTTAAGCTATATAACAGAAAATTGACCAATGTGCCAAAAAGGTAGGTTTTCCAAGATCAGGTCACAATTTTGTTCGCTCGTATCTCGGAAATGGCTGGCAGCGATTTTCTTCAAATTTGGTATGTAGACTCCCCTAACTGGGCGGCACGTCTCTAGCAAATTTGGTTCCAATCGGATAAGGGATCACAGAGCTACATAGGTGTGAAAATTGCGTTTTCTTTCTTCCTGTTAATATACTCACGGTGTGGCGCGCCGGCTTCTTGGGCAGCACGACACACTATCGTGTGTCTTGATAGTCATGAAGGAAATGATGATTTCAAACTGTCTAGGTGAAGGGGAGCAGTGTAATAAGCAGCACACACAATAGTGTAAATGTGGTCTAATTTTATTTGGTGATTTTAATTGGGAGACTATGCATTGGTTTTGTAACCATGGCATGGAGGGATATTGGCAGAATTTCATTTCAGGGAATTTTGTAGTTTAAATTTCACACCAATGAAACCACATATCTGGTAATTCATTATATCCTTTAATTATACATTAGATAATCACACATAATAGCTGTATTGGCCTGTCAGATCAGTATTGCTCCATATCATACTTCAGACAGCCATTCCTCCAATATCTCCTGTATACAAATACAGCAGTAATACCTCTTTTAAGCATCTAATTCTCCACTAGCTATGTAGACAAGGTCTTTAGCCTTGCACACTCCCTAGCAGATTTTTCAGGTCCAGAGCTTATAAAGATCAGAATGGATGGATGGATCAGTTAGATTATATCAACCAATCGAACTAACATAAGTTAGACACTGACTTTGCCCTTCTTCATCACATTCCACAAGTAGATAGCTTCATCTTTAGGAGCTCAGGACAACCCTTGCGAACATGGTTGGTGATGAGATCATTAAATGTTTCCTACGTGAATATATTTATCATGATACTTCATCTATTTATAAGGAGTATCTCTGTCATATAGTTTGGTCCCATAAGTTGTGAACATAAATTAACATACATGGGCATCTGGACAATTAGTGCCCAATACCTCAGGTTCACAGTACACAAATAAGGCAAGCAAGATGGTTCTATCATTCCATCACACAAACTGGCTCACACCAGGTACTTCAGGGATGCGCCCAGGTTTAGAATAGTGGTGGCTACAAAAGACAGGGATGAGTCCAGAAATGTTGTGTGAGGCCTTAACTCGTGTATGGCAGAGGTGAATTTGCAGTGGTTGTTGAGTGGTAGTGGTGGCTATTTCATTTGAGAGGTCATACTGACCGCTGTGGGCTCATCCCTGCTTCATGGTTTGTAACAATGTTTAGTTTAGTACATGGGCCGTGTGCATAAACAGTCCAGGTGGACCTAATATCTTGCAAAAATGGTCCAACTAGATCACATGTGACAACAAAATGGTTGTGATGATATACATAGGATAGTTGATTACTTCACCCAACAGTATCACAGTTAACATCCCACCCATGGTACACCGCACATGTTTCCACTCAAATAGATAGCCAGGCCATTTGTTAGTCTATGAATGGAGCCATACTAGTATATAGTGCTGTGGTAAGCTTTCTGATCGGCCAGGCAAAGTACAGATAACTTGTTTCTGATTGTCCACTTAATACCTCAGCTTCGATACAGGGTGGGTTAGAAATTTAGGAGTATGCAATAATGAAAAAGACTATATCTCAATAACTTTCAATAATGAAACCAATTATCACAATAATAATGAATCTTTACAGGTGCAAAAAAATTGTTTACGAGCAAGCAAGTAATTATTCTCAAAATGGTTCAAACAGCACTGCCACAACTGGTTGGAGAAATGTCTCACAAGTGTACCCTCAAACTGCCCTTGTTAACAGTATACAAAGGTTTCTATTATCTCAATAATTAGAAAATCAATCACAGCTGTAAGTCATACAGGTGTATAAGTGATTATTGCACAGCACTAATCTAGGTAACCAAAATTGCAACAACAGCAGGCTATTTGTCACTACAAAGATTTGAAAGACATTCTAATCACAATTGCTTATAGACCCTAAGGAGTGGTCCGGCTAAACATTGCTATGGCTTCAGATTTCATGATGTTTTATTTTTATGGGGAAACTGAGGGCAGAAGCATTGAGTGTTCTATTACAAATACAAAGCGGAATAACTAGACATGGAACAAGTCTTTTACCTAGTAACTTACTTTTCAATAGCAATACTTTACCTTTCAGATTCCTTTACATTAGCATTTATAGAACATATACATTTTTTGCCCTATAAAAAGGTGGATGCACTTTTCACGGCATGTATTAAAGTGCCACACCCTTGTGCGCACAGAGTCTATACTGTTATCGCTTTTCTGAAAACATTTCATAGATGTAAATGATGGTTTGTCTATCGTAACATCGAGCTTACACAAATTACGTAATATATTTTAAGGTGGTGGATGTAAAGTGAGGTAGGCTGCAAAAACTAGGGCATACCCAACAGCACTACCAGTGAATACAGAATGAGCATTAATAGCCATGCATTGTAGCATAATTAACAAGCTGACAATTGGCTGTTTCTTCTGCTTGGCCTCTGTACTGACTTGGAAAAAGAACTATGGCAGCTTTGTAAACAGCCCAGTTATTTGGCCACAGTGGAAGTATTAGTGGACTGTAGCCTTACTATGGAGCTAGCTACCAGTATAATGTAATACATTCCTACCATAGATATTCGAGTGTATTCTAATATCTATGTTCCTACTTACCATTTATAGTACTCTAGTTTCTTTGTTCAGTAGTTACCCCACTGAAACTTGGTATAATCATTGGAAGACATTTTATCACTTACACTGATTTTCAAAACAAACCGCTGTACAAACATCCTGCAAGTCTGAAATGTAAAATTGTAATACTGTGATTACTATAATATTATGCACTACAGTAATGTTGTAACTAACAGATCTTTGTATAGGTATTAACAACTTGCATGCCACTAATAAACACTTGTAACTCTAGGACATCCTTTTGTACACAGAGTTAGTGTGTGACTGATTTTGTTGTTGTTGTGAGATATATCATTTACTGTACCTTCACGAGTTAGTGGACTCCGAGCGGCCTGTGCTACAACTGGCGTAGTCGACACTACTGGCTGACCAGATCAACCACTAAGCTTAAACGTTGTGGTACCGTGACAGATAGTTTGATAACGGTACCTGTTGAGGTCAGCCATTTCACCTGCTAAGTTCTACTGTTCTCGCCGTACTGTTTCTTGTAGAAAATCACTAATCAACTGTACTTGAACCACCGGAATGTCTACTGGATCTAATAGCGTCGTCACTGGCGATGGTGCCCAAGATCAAGAAGGTACTCGTAACCCTGTTAGTCGTCCACTTATAATGCCTGAAGCTTATAATGGGGATCAGAGTACCCGCTGGGACCAATGGATTGCCCACTTCGACAGCGTGGCGCAGATAAACGGGTGGAATGAAGGAACAAAGCTCCTCTGGTTACAAGTCCGGCTGACGGGAAAAGCCCAGACTGCGTGGGAACGTCTCAATCAAGACGCCAAGTCCACTTATGAAAACGCCAAAATAGCTCTCCGTGAGCGGTTTGAACCCAGCTGTAAGCAAGATCTCTATGCTGCCGAATTTCATGCCAGGAAACATCTGGACAAAGAATCGTGGGGTGACTTGGCGGACAACCTCCATAGCCTAGCAGACAGAGCTTTCCCTGATCTGGATGATAAGGCAAGGGAGCAACTGTCACTAAGCCGATTTCTCAGCCTTATTGACAAGCCAACGATCGCCTTATCAGTTCGCCAACGACGTCCAAAAAATTTGAATGAAGCCGTAACGTATACGCTGGAGGCGGAGACTCATCTCTCATTAACACCTGGCCTCAAAGTTGCAGCAGTGACGTCATCATCTGATAACGTGGACGCCAACATAAAAGACGGAAACCATGCTTCTATCGCAACGATCCAAGCAAGACAGGACGCTGTAGTGGAGTTGTTGAAATCCCTATCATTGAGGATGGAGCATCTTGAGAATACAATCGCCTCTCATGTGGAATACAAAAGTCGCGACAAAAGTTCTCTCCCGTACCTGCCACCGACCGCGAACACATCCAAGAAGCAAGAAGCAACAGGTCCACGGCAGCCAATCATATGCAGGAAATGTGGAGTGGAAGGCCATTATGCTAGGGGGTGTGCTACCGGCCGTACGTCGGGAAACTAGCAGCCCTCAGTGCTAAGGGTCAGGCACACGAGGGCTCTGAATTGACCCATAAACCTGATATAGATAACTATAGCATAGATAGTAATGTAGAATTTTCACTTAGTACTGTGTGTAACAATGACGTCATTAATTTGTTGGCGGTGAACCCCGCCAAAGCGTACCATATTGTTGGTATTGTTTCGAAGGTACGTGTTAGTTTCATGTTAGATACGGGTGCTTCTGTGAGCTTGCTTAATAATGAAACGTGGAAGCAGCTATCGGTGAACAACAGTGGCGAAGCAACCGCGCTACAACCTTGGGGAGGAAGCCAGTTAGTAGGCGTAGAAGGCAGCCCCATCGTAGTACAGGGAGTGGCAACCATAGACATCATACTTCCAGGCCAAGTAGTCAGCACCGACATTTTGGTGGCGCGAGGATTAAACATGCAAGCGATACTTGGGCTCGACTTTTTGGAAAAACACCAGTGCGTCATCAATACGGAGCAACGAATACTACACATGCACGGACGTGCCATACCACTGCAAAGTAAGATGAACGAGCAGCTACAACCGGACTCTGGTGTATCCACAATCACAGTTGCACTGCAAAGGACAGTAGAACTCCCACCACTGAGCGAGCTAGAAGTGATGACAGTGACGTCCAGCCCTACTAACAGTGCGCCTACATGGCTAGTGGAAGCATTGCCAAGAGAAAGTCCTATAGTAGTAGCTTCCTCCGTAGTGACACCAGTCAGCGATGGACACCATACAACCATCCCAATGAGAATAGCAAATTTCTCAACAGAGGCTGTTACACTTTACAAGGGTAGCAAGATTGGTAAGGCTTCTCCCCTGGATGATAAAGTTAATATTTCGAGCGTGAAACCAGACTCAGATAGCCATGTCTCCTCCACAGATGAGGATGAGATCCCTCTTCACAAACAAGAGCTCCTGTGGGATTTGGTGACCAAGAGTGGAGATTCACTTACCACAGAGCAGCAGCATGAATTATATAACGCTCTTCTAGGGTATGCAGATGTCTTTACAGCTAATGAAGATGACTTGGGGAGGACTGACGTGCTAAAACATACAATCTCCGTGGGTGATGCTTCACCAATCCGCCAGCCACCAAGAAGGGCGCCACCTTACCATAAGGAAACGGTGCGAAATTTGCTGAGTAGTATGTTGTCAAAAGGTGTTATCCAACCTTCTAAAAGCCCGTGGGCGTCCCCAGTTGTATTAGTAAAGAAAAAGGATGGCACAGTGCGTTTCTGCGTGGATTATCGCAAGGTGAATGCAGTTACTACAAAGGACGCTTTTCCTCTACCCCGTATTGATGATACATTGGATACACTCAGCGGATCCCAATGGTTTAGTACCTTGGATATGTTAAGTGGCTACTGGCAAGTCGAGATGGATGAAAAGGACAGAGAAAAGACAGCTTTTACTACTCACGAAGGGCTTTTCGAATTTAAAGTAATGCCCTTCGGTCTTTGTAATGCACCTGCCACTTTCCAAAGGCTAATGAATGTGGTGTTAGCAGGAGTACAGTGGTCCAAATGCTTGGTGTATCTCGATGACATTATAATTGTGGGAAGAACATTCAACGAACATCTCAAAAACCTTGGAATAGTTCTGCAACGCTTACGAGAAGCCAACTTGCGGCTTAAGCCTAATAAATGCACCCTATGTAGAGATGAAGTTCTCTATTTAGGGCATGTGGTATCAAGACATGGAGTGGCAACTGATCCTACAAAAACAGACAAGGTATCAAAATGGCCAGCACCTAACTCAGTGAAAGAGGTGCAACAATTCTTAGGGTTGGCTTCATATTACCGCCGTTTTGTCCGCAACTTTGCAGTTATAGCAAAGCCACTCTATAGGCTGACAGAAAGGGGACGTCAATTCCAATGGACTAAAGAATGCTCCGAAGCGTTTGCAGTGTTGAAACACCGATTAACTACATCACCAGTCCTGTCTTACCCAGACTTTGCCAAGCCGTTCATTCTGGACACGGACGCTAGCTATGATGGTATTGGTGCTGTGCTCTCCCAGCAGCATGAAGGGAAGGAGGTTGTAGTTGCCTATGCCAGCCGTACCTTAAGTAAGTCAGAGAGGAAGTATTGCGTCACGAGGAAAGAACTGCTGGCAGCAGTGAAATTCATCCAGCACTTCCGTCCCTACCTACTTGGTAATCCATTTGTGCTTCGAACTGACCATGGATCATTAACATGGTTGCAGAATTTCAAGGAACCAGAGGGCCAATTAGCACGCTGGATTGAGCAACTGCAAGAATATCACTTCGAAATTGTGCATCGCCCTGGAAAACGCCACTCAAATGCCGATTCTCTGTCACGTCGGCCGTGCAACCAATGCCACCGACTTGAGTCACACTGTGGCAATGAAGGAACACACCAGGTGGCAGCAACCAGTATAGCTGAGAGGGAGCGGTCAACTACAGACATCGATCTGCAAACAGCACAGTCACAAGATGACATCATTGGGCCAGTGCTACAGGCTAAAGAAGCAGGTTGTAAACCTATAGCTGACACTCTCAAGGGACATCGTAGAGAAGTAACCCAGCTCACACAACAGTGGGACCAGCTAGTGCTCCAACATGGTGTTCTATACAGAAAGTTTGAGAAGGCTGGCCAGGGTCAACTACACTTCCAATTAGTAGTCCCCAAGGACCACCAGGCCTCAGTTTTACAGGAAATACATGGAGGAAGGATGGGTGGGCACCTGGGCGAAGACAGGACATTTAAGAAACTGCAAGAACGGTTCTATTGGCCAGGTTACTTTCAAAGCTCCAAAGAATGGTGCCAGAACTGCCCACACTGCGCTGCAAAGAAAGGACCAACACAGAGGCCCACTACAAAACATCAGATGTGGATACCCCATGCAAATGGTGGCCGCAGATATTGTTGGTCCATTCCCTAGAAATAGCAATGGCAACCGGTACATCCTAGTAGTCTCCGACTATTTTACACGATGGGCTGAGGCCTATGCAATTCCCAACCAAGAGGCCAAAACAATAGCTAATAGGCTGGTTGATAACATGTTCTGTCGATTTGGGATCCCCGAACAGCTGCATACAGACAAAGGGGCACAATTTGAGTCCACCTTGGTAAAGGAAGTAAGCAAGCTGTTAAAAATCAACAAGACACACACCACCGCCTACCACCCACAGGGTGATGGCCTTGTGGAGAGGCTCAACAGAACTATTCTGGCTATGTTGGCTACAGTTACAGATGAACAGGGTGAGGACTGGGAAAGCCACTTAGCAAAGGTGTGTTTTGCATATAACACAAGCGAGCATGTTTCCACTGGGTATTCCCCTTTCTATATGATGTATGGAAGGAAAGCAAAGATACCACTTGACATCATTTATGGGAATCCCAACACTCCTCCAGTCACCCCATTAGAGTATGTGAGCACACTCCGCCAGTCATTAGAGCAAAGTTATCAACTTGCATGAAAGCACTCCCTAGGGGCTGCCTGCAGACAGAAAGAACACTATGACAAAAAGGTACACGGTGAACCATATGAAAAGGGAGATCTGGTTTGGTTATTTACCCCAGTGGTAGGAAAACATAAAGCAAAGAAACTACACTGCCCATGGACTGGCCCGTATAGAATCATAAAGAGGATCACAGATCTGGTATACCGCATTCAGGACACGGGCAGTAGAAGACGCCAAGTAGTGAACTTTGAACGTTTGAAACCATGTCCTCAGCAAATGCGAGATAGAAGCCAACCTGGCAGTGGAACCCAAGATAGTCAAGTGCAAAATACAATAGAAGAAGACAGCATCAACACACCTCCAGGAACTGTCCTACAACTGGTAGATGACTATGAGGAAGAGGAAGTTGAGGCACCAGAAGTACTGCTGTACCCACAAAGTGAGGACAGAAATAACTTGAGAAGATACCCGCAACGCAGAAATCGACGTAAGCCACTTCGCTATCAAGATGGGGTTCCTTGACATGGGACATGTACTTACAAGGAGGGGACATGTGTAATACTGTGATTACTATAATATTATGCACTACAGTAATGTTGTAACTAACAGATCTTTGTATAGGTATTAACAACTTGCATGCCACTAATAAACACTTGTAACTCTAGGACATCCTTTTGTACACAGAGTTAGTGTGTGACTGATTTTGTTGTTGTTGTGAGATATATCATTTACTGTACCTTCACGAGTTAGTGGACTCCGAGCGGCCTGTGCTACAAAATCGCTTTAATAAGAGTTGTAATGTACGTGTTACGTCACCTCGTGATTCACCCGCAAAATACTGTGGTTACATATCCTAGTCGGGAAAAAAAAAATCCTAGTCACGTGAGTGACATGGGATTGGGTGAACTTAGTCAATCCCCAGGAATAGCCTATCGCTTCGAGTTGAAAGGGGGCGTATCCCTTACGTACGTGAATGAAAATGAAGAGCAGCTTTGAGGCTTTGTCGAGAGAATTTGTGAGGAAAAACAAGGTAGTCAAACTATAAAACAGTTTAGAAGATACTTCTGTGCGTAATATGTTGTTAAAAGCGGTTTGTTTAACAAGTGCTTCCTTAGCAGTACATAGCAACGTAATTGAACGAATTATGAAAATTTCATGAATTACGAAATACGAGAATTAGCTAATAATATTATTGCACAACCCAAAACTACCCTATTGTAAAATAACTACCCTATTGTAAAATAGTAATACATAGTTGGTTAATTCATAGTAGCATATACTATATATCTATGGTTAATTCCAGTTGAGTTAGCTGGCTGCATGGCACCTGATTTTTAGAAGTAGCACATCAACTTGTTTATTGGTGTGAATGACGTGTTTTGCTAATCGTTGTGTCATTTGCGTACTGTTGCCATAAATATCATTAAGTATGCATGGTAGTGCTCAATACCATACTTTATAAGTAGGGATTGGTAAGAAATCATGGTTTCATACTTTAAAAAACAGCCTTGCAATACATTTTTCACAAAAAAAACCACCTGGAATGCATTAGTACAGCTGTAATGATGCTGTAACTTGGTTAAACAAAGTGAAAAGCCGACTGTCTCGATGTACAGTGAATTTAAAGTAAAAATAAAAATTCAACTCGTTACATCTGCCTACCTTCCTGCCTGCCGTAAGACCCGGTAGTGGTAGGTGTAGGGCTCCAGAAATTTTAGACAGCCAAAGTAATGACGGCAGATTCACAAATCTATTGTTTCAATTAGTGACGATTACGTTTTGTCCAGTGCACCATGTTGTTCGCATTCATCATTCATTGGCCTTCCTTCTTTCCGAAAGATTATTGCGGTGCACGTTACTACCACGTGATTATTGCAAGTGATTTTAATGAAGTTCTAGTCCTCGTAAGAGTATGAATGGGCGTAGTAGTCAAGGAGTTGCTATCTCTAGTTGCTTTATGGTCTTACCAGTGTAGTTTTTGGTGAGGTAATCATGCCTTTGAATGGAGCGAAGGAAAAAACTACAACCAAAAGCACTATGCAGAAAACAAAGAGAAGATAGCTGAGAAAAAAAAAGGAAAAAGAAGGCACTATATGGCCACTACGGCAGTGGCCATAGCAGGTTTTGCTGATTAAAAGTACAGATCGATCTACTGTAATTGAGCAGACAGGCAATAAAATACTCTAATAATAGAACACTCATCAAATAAACTGCTGATTTCTGTCTTGAAACACTCTCAGATGCAATCTCAGAGTGGCTATTTGAATTTAGTCCCAGATGGGGGCAATCCAGACCCCTAAAAAGAATGCATACTTAGTTTTGCATACGGCTTTAGTAGTAACCCTATACCCTAGCCATTACTTTGCCTGACCAACCCTGTAAAATGTCAAGAATAGTTAGGAGGCCATGAACTCTATTCTAGTGTTAAAATGTAGTGAAAGGATATGATTGTGTACAATAAAGCTAGCTAGATAGACATAAAAAGTTAACAAACTAGTTATTAAAAATTAAAAATTTTAAAAGAAAGTAGGGATCAATACAATACACATGCTATAAAAAGTAAGGAAAAGCTTACAGCTGAAATGAGAATGATCCATGCAAGGAAGAAACAAGTCAAACAAGATTAGAGACTACTTGCTAAAATGAGATGCATTTTAATCCCTACTTTTGGCTAATTTGACATAGCTAGCCTCATTTCAAGATGTTAGACAAAAGTAAGCATTACTGAATTACTTATGATTAATTATTTAACCCTTTGAAGACGGAATTAATTTTGAATATGAAATAATGTGTAAGTGAGTACTGTAGGCCAGAGCGCCAGGCTTCTATTACTGTACAACAGGATATTATTATACATGAAATAAAACTTTATTTCAAGCACTACATGAACATGTAAACAGTTTTACACCGAGGTGTATGGACGTAAAAAATGTACCGTATTTCTAGAAATATAAGCTATTAAGCTAAAATTTAAAAACAAACTACAACTCTATTTGTTGATATTCTTTGTAGGCAAAGCTGAGCAACAAGCACTGAATTTTGCAGTGCATTCGGAAACACTGAGCATCTCTGTGTCATGGAAGACCAGTACCCGGCCAGAGTCGGGCTTCAACAGTTCAAATTCAAGCAGTGACTGGAGTGGACTATAGCTAGTAATCATTAAGTACGGTAGTACTTAATGGTAGGGATCGTCAAGGTTCACGATTTCCCGCCAAAAAATTATGCACCAAAAGCAGACTTGCAAAACCATCTCGGCGATTCAGCAGTATTGTATTACAAAAGTGAAGCACGATTTTGCCTTCAAAACGGCACGAAATGCATCCTATGAGTTTCCACGAATTTAAAAAAAACTTCTATCTGATCGAATTTTCTAGTGACTGACTCCCTAACTGATGCCTTCAGCCAGGCCTAGCGGGAAGATGGCAACAGCTACAGTCCTACTTCTTGCATGAAAACGGCTCGCTTTGCCTATAGATTAAACCTTTCCTACACCGATAGAAATACAATCCTTGCGCTAGGGTCTTACCTTTCATCGTTCTTTAATGTCGCCATCGTCCTGGATTCACTACAGGTAGTGTTAATAACTCCACAAAATGGCTTCAATGTACGGCGCCGTCTGTTTCAATAAGAGTGCTCGCTAAATAGAGTAATCATAATCTTCGCGGTAAAATATTCGAATACATGTGGTTGAAAGTTCGAAGTTGATTTTGAGCAGGAAGAGCGAGCTGTTCACAATCGGGAAGCTTTGTACGTGTAAGTGAATATATTTAGCGACTTATATCTTTTGTTTCTGGCAAAGTTAACCGGCAAAATTAATATTGCTTGCGTTTGTAAATGCATTTCTTTGCTGTAAACAACGTATCTACCTCAAGTATTTGAGCGATATTAGAAATAATTCGTAGCAAAATAGCGTTAGCTAAGGTTATTGTGGTTATTATTGCTTTGTGTGTTTTCTCTGAGGCAATATTGGGTGCGGCAATGCCTTCGAAGGAAGCGGCGGAAGAGTAGAAAGAAGGAGAATAACAGGGCGTACTATGAAGCTCATAGAGAGTCTATACTCTCAGAGAGAAAGGACAAGTACAGCAGTGAATGCCGATCACAGTGTCATGCTAATGAGTACTACAAAAATGTAACAGCGTCGCGTGAGAAATCAGCTGAAGCCACCAAAACATCATTTAACAAAGATTTGGCAAAGTCTCGCATTGAGTCAGCGGAAAGGCAAAGGGAATACTACCATCAAGACTTGGAAAAGTCTCGCACTGAAGTTGCAAAAAAGAAAAGCGAACACTACCATCAAGACTTGGAAAAGTCTCGTGTGGATTCTGCAGAGAGCACTAAAGAACATTACCGCAAGGATGTTGCCAAATCCCGTGCTGCTATATACTAGATCCTCAACCAGCAAGTACTACTTTTCTAATATTGAGAAACTGTGCAAAGAATCTAAACACAGGTAATGTTGTCTATAACATAGCTAGCAAACCATAGACATTGAAGAAATAGTAACTTTAGTGTCCTGTGTAATAGAAACTGCATGCACATAAAAGATAAGATTCATGCAATGTTTGTAAAAAGTACACAAACAAGTGGAACAAAAAATTAGGAATTTTCAATATGAGTAGGGATCAAAGTAATTAAACGTACTGAAACAAGAGAGATTATCTACCACCTGAAGTCATGCTAGTACACACGTAATCCCTACTTCAGTGCCATTATATCTTAAATCTTGGCAACTGAAGTAGCGATTACTTGTGTACTAGCATGACTTCAGGTGGTAGATAATCTCTCTTGTTTCAGTACTTTTTATTACTTTGATCCCTACTCATATTGAAAATTCCTAATTTTTTGTTCCACTTGTAAATATTGCTGCCACTTACACTATGATAAAACTTTTCGTAGCGAAATTGTACATGGACTCACTCTTCATTCAACTATTTACAGTAATCACTCTGTTGCCTATCACTCGCCCATGAAGAGGACAAATGACTTTTTTTTCCTTATAATCTAGAAGTTGGTTTTATATACTTGTACAAAGGCATATGAAGCTACATGGCCACGACTTTAGCTATCTGAAATTCAACTTCCCTAAATATACAATAGTAAAAAAAATTGCTTTGTCAGATGCGTTCCTCAATTGTTTTTAATGGTTTATAAAATAGAAATACGGTACTACATTTTAATGGCTAACATTCTCATGAGGGAAATTATTGTACAGGGTGTACATGTTAGATGTTGGTTTCTATACTTAAATGATTATTTAGCATTTTGGAAAAAGAAAAGGGTTTTGTTATTTCCAATCTTTTGTTTATACTCCACTTGTGTGTGATAATCACTGTACCGTGATACAATGGAGACTCTGTGTGTGTCTGCGTGTGTGTCTGTGTCTGTCTGTGTGTGTGTCTGTGCCTGTTTGTGTGTCTGTGTGTGTCTACATCTGTGTGCGTGTGTCTGTGTTTGTGTCTGTTTGGTTCAAGTAAAATCCAAGTATTATTGCCATATTTTAAATTTTATTTGTTAAAATACAATTACATAATTTAGTCCGTGATGAATGTCATATTAACATTATGAATTATTTTAATATATTTTATATGCATGAAGTCATAATGATGATGTCATAATAATGACATCATAATGCAAATTTTAATGCAATTTTTTTCAGATTTGTTTATTAGAAGAAATAATGAATTATTTGGATTTTACTTGTGCCACTCACACATACAGTGTGTATATATATATCTAATCCAAAACAGCCAAGCTGTAAAAAAAGTATGCGGCCCTCAGAAAGGCTATGGTGAAAAAAGATGTGAAATCCAAGGTGGCGGCCAAGAAATGGCTGTGATGGTAGGTTAATGGTAAACATTTTAATAATGACAATTCAGGTGAATTTTTGTGCCGCTTCACAAAATTTACCTAAATTGTCATTATTAAAATTTTTACCATTAACCTACCATCACAGCCATTTCTTGGCCGCCACCTTGGATTTCACATCTTTTTTCACCATAGCCTTTCTGAGGGCCGCACACTTTTTTTACAGCTTGGCTGTTTTGGATTAGATTTCATTTCTTTTTGTATTTGTATACCCCAAAGCCGGCCTATGGCCAGCTTTGGGACTTTTTTAACCTATGTTTTTTTCTTTACTACAGGAAGAAGAAAAGATGAAGTAGATGTACTTTAAATATTTTATCAGTAAATGTACAAATTATATATGCTGTATAATACATATGTGACCGGATTTGCGAGAAGGGGTCTTCCACACACATCCAATTTGCAAACTTTGACAATTGATAACTTCAGATTGGAAAGAGCTATTGCCTTGAAATTTGGACAGTGGTGAGCACCACTATAGCTGAATACATGGTGAAAGGTTAATATGTTACTTGAACACTGAGTTATGGTCTCCAACGTTTATGGAATTGGATGTGTGTGGAAGACCCCTTTTCGCAAATCCGGTCACATATATTGATTACAGAAATCTCCATGGTGGTTTCTTTGTAACTGAACACTCCACAAGGTGACTTCTTCTAATTGCTCTCTCTACAGGGTGAATTGTTTTTAGCTGAATGATCTACAAGGTAACTTCTTCTAGCTGATCTCTCTACAGGGTGATGTGTTTGTAGCTGAATTCTGTATAGGTGATTTGTTTGCAGCTGAGCTCTTTACAGAATGGTTTCTTTGTAGCTGAACTCTCTAAAAGGTAACTTCTTCTAACTGATCTTTTTACAGGGCAATTTGTTTCTGGCAGAATTTTCTAAAGGGTGATTTCTTTGCAGCTGAACTCTCTACATGGTAGTTTCTTTGTAGCTGAACTCTCTACAAGGTGACTTCTTCTAACTGATCTTTCTACAGGGTGATTTGTTTGTAGCTGAACTATCTACAAGGTAATTTCTTCTAGCTGATCTCTCTACAGGGTGATTTGTTTGTAGCTGAATTCTGTACAAGTGATTTGTTTGCAGCTGAGCTCTTTACAGAATGGTTTCTTTGTAGCTGAACTCTCTACAGGGTGATTTGTTTGTAGCTGAAATCCCTACAAGGTAACTTCTTCTAGCTGATCTTTCTACATGGCGATTTGTTTGTAGCTGAGTTCTCTACAGGGTGTTTGTTTGCAGCTGAATTGTCTACATGGTGGTTTCTTTATAGCTGCACTCTCTACAAGGTGACTTCTTCTAGCTGATCTCTCTACAGGGTGATTTGTTTGTAGCTGAACTCTCTCTCTCTACAGGGTGATTTGTTTGTAGCTGAACTCTCTACAGGTGATTTGTTTGTAGCTGAACTCTCTACAAGGCGATACTTCTAGGTGATCTCTCTACAGGATTCCTTGTTTCTAACTGAACTCTCAACAGGGTGATCTGTTCATAGCTGAACTTTCTACTGGGTGATTTGTTTGCAGCTGAACTCTCTAAATGGTGGTTTCTTTGTAGCTGAACTCTCTACAATGTGACTTCTTCTAGCTGAACTCTCTACAAGGTGACTTGTTTCTAGCTGATCTCTCTACAGGGTGACTTGTTTCTAGCTGAACTCTCTACAGGTGATTTGTTTGTAGATGAACTCTCTACATGGTGGTTTCGTTGTAGCTGAACTCTCTACAAGGTAACTTCTTCTAGCTGATCTTTTTACACTGCATATTTGTTTGTAGCTGAGTTCTCTACAGGGTGATTTGTTTGCAGCTGAACTCTCTACATGGGAGTTTCATTGTAGCTGAACTCTCTACAATGTGACTTCTTCTATCTGAACTCTCTACAGGGTGACTTATTTCTAGCTGAACTCTCTACAGGTGATTTGTTTGCAGCTGAACTCTCTACATGGTGGTTTCTTTGTAGCTGAACTCTCTACAAGGTAACTTCTTGTAGCCGATCTTTCTACAAGGTGATTGAGTTTATTGCAGTTGAACTCTTTACATTGTGGTTGCTTTGTAGCTGACTCTCTAAAAGGCGACTTCTTCTAGCTGAACTCTCTACAGGATGATTTGTTTGCAGCTGAACTCTCTACGTGGTAGTTTCTTTGTAGCTGAACTCTCTACAATGTGACTTCTTCTGGCTGAACTCTCTACAGGGTGACTTGTTTTTAGCTGATCTCTCTACAGGGTGACTTGTTTCTGGCTGAACTCTCTACAGGTGATTTGTTTGCAGCTGAACTCTCTACATGTTGGTTTCTTTGTAGCTGAACTCTCTACAAGGTAACTTCTTCTAGCTGATCTTTCTACAGGGTGATTTGTTTGTAGCTGAATTCTCTACAGGGTGATTTATTTGCACCTTAACTATCTACAAGGTGACTTCTTCTAGTTGAACTCTCAACAGAGTGATTGATTTTTTTTGCAGCTGAACTCTCTACATGGTGGTTTCTTTGTAACTGAACTCTCTACAGGGTGATTTGTTTGTAGCTGAACTCTCTACAGGGTGATCTGTTCATAGCTGAACTCCCTGTAAGGTAACTTCTTCTAGCTAATCTTTCTACAGGGCGATTTGTTTGTGGCTGAGTTCTCTACAGGGTGATTTGTTTGCAGCTGAACTCTACATGGTAGTTTCTTTGTAGCTCTACAATGTGACTTCTTCTAGCTGAACTCTCTACAAGGTGACTTGTTTCTAGCTGAACTCTCTACAGGTGATTTGTTTGCAGCTGAACTCTCTACATGGTTTATTTCTTTGTAACTGAACTTCCTGCAAGGTGACTTCTTCTAGCTGATCTCTCTACAGGGAGATTTGTTTGTAGCTTAACTCTCTACAGGTGATTTGTTTGCAGCTGAACTCTCTATATGATGGTTTCTTTGTAGCTGAACTCTCTACAAGGTAATTTCTTCTAGCTGATCTCTCTACAGGCCGATTTGTTTGTAGCTGAACTCTCTACATGATGGTTTCTTTGTAGCTGAACTCTCTACAAGGTGATTTCTTCTATAGCTGATCTTTCTACAGGGTGATTTGTTTGTAGTTGAACTCTCTACATGATAGTTTCTTTGTAGCTGAACTCTCTACAAGGTGATTCCTTCTATAGCTGATCTTTCTACAGGGTGATTTGTTTGTACCGGAACTATCTACATGATAGTTTCTTTGTAGCTGATCTCTCTACAGGACAATTTGTTTGTACCTGAACTCTCACATGATTGTTTCTTTGAAGCTGAACTCTCTACAAGGTGATTTTTTCTAGCTGATCTTTCTACAGGGTGATTTGTTTGTAGCAGAACTCTCTACAAGGAAACTTCTTCTAGCTGATCTCTCTACAGGGAGATTTTTTTGTAGCTGAACTCTACACATGATTTGTTTGCGGCTGAATTCTCTACATGATGGTTTCTTTGTAGCTGAACTCTCTACAAGGTAACTTCTTCTAGCTGATTTCTTTACAGGGTGAATTGTTTGTAGCTGAACGATCTACAAGGTAACTTCTTCTAACTGATCTCTCTACAGGGTGATTTGTCTGTAGCTGAACTCTCTACAAGGAAACCTCTTTTAACTGAGCTATGTACAGGGTGAATTGTTTGTAGCTGAACTATCTACAAGGTAACTTCTTCTAGCTGATCTCTCTACAAAATGATTTGTTTGTAGCTGAACTATCTACAAGGTAACTTCTTCTAGCTGATCTCTCTACAGGGTGATTTGTTTGTAGCTGAATTCTGTATAGGTGATTTGTTTGCAGCTGAGCTATTTACAAAATGGTTTCTTTGTAGCTGAACTCTCTACAAGGTAACTTCTTCTAGCTGATGTATCTACAGGGTCACTAGTTTGTAGCTGAATTCTCTACATGGTGGTTTCTTTGTAACTGAACTATCTACAAGGTGACATCTTCTAGCTGATCTTTCAACAGGGTGATTTGTTTGTAACTGAACTCTCTATAAGAAAACTTCTTCTAAATGATGTCTGAACAGGGTGAATTGTTTGTAGCTGAACCGTCTACAGGGTGATTTGTTTGTAGCTGATCTCTATACAGGTTACTTATTTCTAACTGATCTCTTGAATTCTGTTCAGGGTGACTGCTCTATTAGGATGACTGCTCTATTAGAGTATCTCGATCTCGCACTTGCTACACCAAGTTGGATTTCGTGTTATAACTCCGTGGCTTTAAGTCTGATTCTTGTACACCATTGATGAGCCTTTCTAAGATGATAACTCCATCTGTACAGCGATTTTCAAAGCATTACCCCAAGTGGTTTATCTGGTAGGCGTGGCAAGCATAATAATAATAATAATAAAATAATAATAAAAAATTAGCTAATCTCGATTGCATAATTGTTACACACTGTTGATTTTTTCGCTGTATCTTCCTGGTTTTTAGCTCGATTTCTTTCAAACCACAAAAGGTTTGAGGTTCAATAGTTAACCTATTCACCCACCGATTTTCAGCTTCTTCCCATACGCGGTTTACCCTGTAGGCGTGACAACATATTGGTGTTATTTTTAGTGCATAATCGCTCATAACTCTTTGTCTGTTTATGATATTCCTGCCAAAGTTGGTACCGAGATGCGCCTTTATACCCCGCTTCTGTGTGCCAAATTTCAAGGCAATCGGATAACGCGTTCGCGTTTTATAGCAGTTTTTGTAAGTGTGCGAAAAGAGGAAGAAAAATAAGAAGAAAAAAAAACAAAGAAACTAAGCCAATTTTTGAAGTCGCATATCTCGGGAATGCCTGAAGCGATTTCGTTCAAATTTGGAATGTGGAGTACTGAAGTTGGAGGGAATGTGCACAGTAAAATTTGTCTTGTTTCATCAAGGCAGCACAGAGCTACGGAGGCGCGAAAATTGCGTTTTCTTTCTTCCTGTCAATATACTCACGGGGTTGCGCGCCGGCTTCTTGGGCCGCACGACACACTACCGTGTGTCTTGATATATATATATCATACAGTACAGTAGTACTGTATATTAGGGATCATGGAGATTTGGGTTTTCCTAGCCAAAAAATTCACCCAAAAACCAGCTTCACAACTCCATCCTGGCACGTTGGTAGTATTGGTTAGGCATAACCAAGCCCAAAAGTGCCTTCAGTATGATCCTAAAGGCTTGCAATAAATAGTTACAAAATTATAAAAAATAATTATTCAATGGAATTTTCTACTGATTAATTTGCCTGCCTGCCCACCCGCCCACCTGCCCGCTCGCCCTCCCGCCTGCCTGATGTCTTCAGGCAAGTGTACGTAACTCACTAAGGCTATGGGCTTAATTTTTCACTGTTTGACATTGCTTCGTCCTGAGACGTGCCTTTTGGGCATACCGCAGTATGTACAATGCATGCATCATGGACTTACCTTTGTCCTCCTTTGTGTCCCATTTTTGCTGACAGCCCAAGGTGTCAATTCGTGGTAGCGCGATGCATGGCTTCCCTACAGTACGTTTGTAAACAGGAATCACCCGTATTTTCCTTGGTGAATGGACTGATTGCAGAGACAATTCTAACACTGTTCTTTGTTTGTAACGCTGTGTAACAGGCTGAACATAGCTGAAAGCGAAGAGTAATGGCTGCTGCACTTTCTAGACAGTAGCTAATTGATAGTTGGGGGCGCATGAATCGTCATATTTTCGAGGTGACTGGATTGTTGCAGAGGCACTTCTTCTACTGCTTTTTGTCTGTAGTGCTGTGTAAAGGGCTGAACATAGCTGAAAGCGAAGTGTAATGGCCACTACACTTTCAAAGCAGTTTTTGATAGCTGGGGTGCACGTTCAGACGAAAACATTAAATCAGGCACCATCCTTTCTTTTGATGTGGCATGCGTGGGTTCACCAGCCATAATAGTGCTACAAAAAAAGTAAGCAAACAAGTTTAAGGAAAAATTTGAAAGATTAAGGATCATAGAAAAAAAACAAGGAAACAAGGGAGGGAGGTCGCCTACATCTGCAGATACACTAGTGAACATTTAATCCCTAATTCAGTCTTGGTCTTGGGGTATAGACTGGATTAGGGATTAAATGTTCACTAGTGTATCTGCAGGTGTAGGTGACCTCCCTTGTTTCCTTACTTTTTTTTTTCTAAGATCCCTGATCGAAATTAAAATTTCTAATTTTTCCTTATACTGGTATATATATTTACACCCAAATACCATATCATTACAACTCTAGTGTGTGGGGTGTGTGGGTGTGTCCATGTGTGCATGTACATGTGACTGCATTTGTATTTATGGTGTACTTTAATCAATCCGGTTCAGATCCATGTCTTACTGGGATTACTACCTGGGTCAGTGATGCTCACCTGGTTCAATGCAAGCTAGTATAAATAGTTTTCCCCATACCTATTGTTCATGCAGCTGTTATGTAGGGCTAACTAACTGGTACCAACAAGGCTAAATAGTGCCAAAATACATAGCACTTGGTGGATACCTCTGCCAGTGATGGTATACACACTTTCCCATGGTCCCATTTGCAGTGATGTGCAAATAGTGGTGGCTTCAAGAGACAGGCCAGAAATGTATGACAAAATATGTGGGTCCTTGACTTACTGATTTGAGTAAGTCAGAGATCTGTAGTGGTTGGTGAGTGGTAATGGTGGCTACTTTATTTGAGTGCTGGTTGATGCTGACATTTGCTAACCACTATGGATACATTCTTTCATAATATTGTGAGTTGCACCAGAAATAGTGAAATGCTCTTTCTCTTTTTACTATAGCTCTTAGTGAATACCATGTTGAAGTCATGCTACCACATGCAAACCTCTGAGAATTATGTAAGGTAAAAGCTGCAACACAGTTGTTTCCGTTGTATGTAACATTTAAATTGCAATATGGCAGGTCCCTATAGATGATCATGACAAGGACACATGACTTTCACGCTTTATCCATATACTGTACAGTGATGGTATGTATTTAGTGCATATATGAGCAATACTACAGTTCTCTTCTTTCTCCTTATTTCTAGCGAATACATAAGAGACAATTTGCTGAATCATCAAGGAAGTTGAACGCTGTCTTTCTAAGAAGTGGCTAGGTGAAGAAGACTGGAATGAACTAACAACAATAGTTGTTCATCTATCAAAGTTTTGTCCTACCTACTCCATTAAGGTAAACGAGGGGCTTAATTAGATAAAAATTCATGATCCATGATTTAGACTAAACTTACATCATAGGGTGATGCATTTACTATGTAGTCACTGTGAAATAGCAGCCAGTTTACTATGTGTTCACATACAAACAAATTGTCTATTCATTTGTACCATTAGTGTAGTCTGTACCACCAGCCCTAGAGGTGGACGTCCAGACTACTTTTTTCCACCAGAGCAATTTCACTATAACTTTTTATGGTAATTTATTTTACGAATAGTTTGTATTGTTATTGTACATAAAACTAAAATTTACGGTAAAATTACAAAGAAATAATTTGGCGCGTTATTTGAGTGCAGAGAGTTGAGTTGCAAGTAATTGTCACATGTTTTTACCTATCACGAGATATGGCCAACAATGCTACTGAGCTCGAGCCCAAGAGTGGAGTTCAAGCGATTGTGGAGTGCTGTGAAGGTATACTGACATATATTTGTGCACACGATCATCGTGCTGCAGCTGGCATATAGTCAGCTGTTGTAGGTTTAGTAGTGCATTCCATGCCTCGAAAGCTGCCCTGTAGCTAGACGTAGGAAGTATACTGAATCACTGATGGTGTCGTGGTGAGCTGTTCTCTGAATTATTTGATCAAAGCTAATTGTATTCATGATTGCCAATGCCGAAGTCTATTAAGTGGATGTAAAAGGTGTAGCTAGAGAGCTTTAACTTTAAGCTGGCTAGAAAGTTTTTCTAAGGGGCAGGAAACTAGCTTCAATTCCATGCACTTTGTACAAAAATTAATAGTTATGCTTGACTTAATATAAAAATGACAAGCTATTGAGGCATGGATCCAATGAGGCATGCTATAGCTATCACATTAGTTACCTAGATTAGATCACAGCTATATAAAACAATGCAAACAAAATTGCATGATAGTGTGCATGTCACCATGCAGTGCTTTCAGAAGTGTGTATGTGAATAAATATTTACTGTAAGCTACAACATTATGTGTGCCTTATAAATGCAGCTGACATAGAAATCTTGGGTCGCTGCATATCATGCTACAGAAATAAGAGGAGTACTGAGTATTGCCGAATGATGAAATAGCATGAAGAAGCTGGTGCTGATGTGTGCACTAGCTGTGATGACAAGCAGAACAGCATCACAACATGTCGCCAACAGCTGCGACATGACGAAAGCAATGCCACCTGTAAAAAAGGTGACTGTTGCGAAAAACTGGGACTTCCTCAGTGTTGCTTAAACTTAGCAGGTCTCCACCTGGAATGTTATGCTTCAAACCCAAACAACTTGAAGACACCAAATGCAACTGGTTACATGATGCCGTATAATGAGGAAAAATGGGAAAAGTGGCTTCAACAGTTTACACTTCAAACACAGTGCGAATACACTGCCCAAAATGGCTCTAAAGCCAACATTAAAACAAGAGAAAAAGGTGTTATTAGAGTAAACAAAGGCCAGTTCTCCTATACATCATCATGGGTACATACATATAATTGCTTGCGTGGAGGTAAGGGGAAATTCAATCCACCAAGTCTAGATGTGGAGAAGAAATCACGTGCTTCAATTGGCACTCATCGTCTTGGCTGTCCAGCATGCATTCACATTAGACACCTTATAGTCAATAACGGGATGGAAATTTTAGAAATCAAAGTGCCATTGTTACGTGCACACTTGTCATCACACACTCCATCATCCATCAAAGATCAGCTTACAATGAAACCTCTAACTGAGATAGAGCAGAAGGTCACAGACTTGGTACAAGAGTGCTTCTTAAATCAAAGAGCTTTAAGGATGCTTCTGAATAGTTTGCAATTGGTTGATAAAGATCTTATACCAGCCCACATTGAAAGTGGAGTGCTGATTGAACCACCATCACAATTTAACAGAGCTTACTATCCCACAACGGCTGACATCAGGGTAATGGTAACAAAAGTTATGACAAAGCAACGCAATGGACTCTTTGATCAAGATGCAGTAATGGAGCTACTACAAAGCACTGCAGGTATAAAGCATTACTTCCGGCGATACAACAAAGGCACTGCAAAGTATATGAATTAGTTTAATTTGATCAATATAGCTACCATATTTTATTTTATAGGCTTGAAAGCCATATAAGCAAAGCTGGGTCCCACATGAACAGTAAGAATCCCATTGAAAGGTATATAGATAATATTATAGAATGGTGTTATTTTTTATGTACTGTATGATATTATAGACATTCTGAATTGCTGGAAGAGGCAGATGAGGCAGTTTCAAAAGTTTTTGTGCCAGACGCTGATCAAGAAGAAATATGCTTTAATGATGAACAGCCATTTTTATTAGTCCTTCAAACAAAGCAGCAAAGTAAATGGCTACAGCAGTATGGTAATACTATCACCTGTATGGATGCAACATACAAAACCTTATGATATGGGTTTCCCTGCTTTTTTTGTTGTTGTAAAAACATCTCTTGGGATAGGGAGAGTAGTAGGGACCATCATCCCACAGTATGAAACTGAAGATCTAATAAGAGAAGGCTTAATGAAACTGGCAGAATGGAATCCATCATGGTGTCCGCAGTTCTTTATGACTGACAAGAGTACACAGGAACTAGGTATACCACCCGTGAACAGGATTGTTCTTACCTTTTATTTCAGGAGCTGTTAAGGATATACATCCAAATTGTGTCAGGCTTGTGTGTGATTTCCACACCCTTCAAGCTTTTGAACTATGGGTAAACAATTTCCACCATGGTGTATCACCTGAAGTGAAGCAGTCTGCAAAGAAAGCATTTAAAGAATTGATGTATTCCAGAACCAGTAAGTTCATTTGTCTTGTTTTAGAATAGTATTTGTATTAGGATTGTGTATAGAAGATCACGAAAAGGCCTTAGTAAAGATCACTACTTCCTCCTGGTACAAAGACAATGAAAAGTTACAGACATATCTGCAGAATGGATGGCTGAGTTGCAAGCCAGTAAGTTTTTTACTGTATATACAGTGTACATAACAAACCATAATGTAAATTTCACAGCTTTGGTGCCATGTTTTCAGACAAAAGTTTCATGGAGAAGTAAACACCAATAACTACACAGAGTCATTTAACAATGTTTTGAAAAACCACTATTTTATCTTACGTAATGATAAGTCAGTCTTTTCCTTGATAAAACTCCTACTACAGCATGTCTTTCCTGAGCAAGAAAAGGAGTACATAGGGTTGTCAGCCAGGCAAGCTAGAGATCACTGACTTCCAAGGGAGCCTCTTCCTTCCTTTTTACATAATCGTCCCAAGCCAGTCATAAGTGCCTGCCTATCAAGTATTGAAAAAGCCAAAGCTATCGACATCTCCACCATTACTGAAGTAGACAAAGTAAATGGCATTTACCAAATAAGTTCAAAAAATGGTGAGTATTCAATTGACATTAAGGGTGGAAACTGCACATGCCCTTATTATACATTGCGCTAAATACCATGTAAACACATGTTCTGTATTTTTCAAAATTTCTGCTGGACTTGGAATGACCTTCCTCCACCATGCATACAGTGTCCTCACATGACTTTGGACAACGAAATTGACATGTACATTAATCAGGATGACTATCAACTAGCTGATCAGCAAGATGATGCACACAATCATGATAACTCATCAACCACAATGCATTCTTTAACCCACATTCCACGTGCACCTTATCAAACAGCTGGTTCAAAGTTGCTCTGTTTGCAGAAACAGCTAAGAGATGAATTAGCAAAATGTACTGCAGCTGTGTTTATGATTAATGACATTGAGGTTCTAGAGATGTTAAAAGAGAAAGTACATGGCATGCACCTAGAACTAGTTTCAGCTGCCTCGACATCACAAACAGAAGTAGGTCTATTAGCTATGAAGCAATTGATGAAAGAAGAGGTGTTGGACTCCAGAAAGAGATCAACAAAAATTAGTAGAGCAAATCGGGTGACAAAGAAGTACAGCAAAATGAAGAGGAAAACCAAAGGAGAGTGCCCAGTACTACCGAAAAGATCCAGACCAGTGCAAAGAGATGATCCACTCCAAGCAGCTGCAAATGCTTCAGTTGGCCGTCCAAAAGGCAAGAAAAATTTTGCAGCTACAGGTACAGTTCATATCTCAGTCACTGAGTTATCTTATTATCTATAAATTGTTTAATTAACAACTAGAAATGATGGATCATGGTGGTATATCACAAAGTGATAAATCACAGTTAACCAGTACCACAAGTGAACAGGTATTTATAGCCTTTGTAATGTAGCAGTATAAGTTATGTTGTATATAGGCATTACTTACTCACTCACAATTGATGGATGATAAATTCTCACATGCTAAGAAAGGTATAATATACGTAGCTACATGCACATTATTTCATATAAAATTGTCATCTGAACTAAACGACCGAGATTGCATAAGCTTACTTCAATATTTTAGAGTTTACATTTTATATACTAGAAGTGATGTTGCTGCAAGTCTCCTATACACAGCTGTTGATCAGCTGCTTAACATCCATTATACCACTTCCGACACCTCAGATCAAAGGAAACCACTCACATATTGTCCTGACCACAGGGCGATATCGCCCTAACCTTACCTGTGGTTAGGACGATATCATGATATAGCCCTGACCACAATGCCTTTTATGCTGAGGCAACTACAAAGCATCAGTTCCCTTCGATTCTCTATAATTATTGGGTTTCTTAAAGTTTTGCATTGTGGGCTTGAGTTTATTTAGCATATAGGCTTATAGCATTCTCTTCACGGAAAAATAATCAAATGAGTCATCATCACATAGTTCAACTACTACACACCACTAAATAATTCTTTGTGCAGTGTTGGGGTTGGTTCTCAAAACAGTACATTTCAACCATACGTAACCTCTACTCTTCAGCACTTACTCTAGTACCTTAGACTATTTCCTTAACTGGATTACTTGGCTAGAAATGGTACCACTAAAACCAGAAAAATCCACAATCATTTCTTTTTTGAATAGCACAGCCCAAAATTCAAACCCACAATAAATATCTACATAGCTTTGTAGTGGTGAATGTAGTTTTGTCTCTTCACATAATATTAGGTGAACATACCCAAGTGGTATATTACTTTTACCATGGCCACTCCTGATATATATGCCCACGCCCTCAGGTATATATACCCTTGTGGCCATGGTAAAACTATTAAATGTATATATATCACACAAAGTATTTACAATGGTTGCATATATTGGCTATATGCTTTAGCTGATTTTGCATATAAATGTACGTACTTATTGCAGGACAAAAACGACAAGGATGTGGTCAGTGTGAGGCATGTACAAAGGCAGACTGTGGAAAGTGTCATTATTGCCTTGATAAAAAGAAATTTGGTGGAAAGGAGAGACTTAAACAACGTTGTATTCATAGAAAGTGCATATAGGAAAATTCACATCGGGGAAAACAAACTTTCAGAAAGCAGAAAGGTATGTATGTATTATGCAACTGTTTGAGCTAGATATAATTGGATTCATATACAAACTTTTAGTCTTGAGTCGTCTTGACCAACTTGTGCATAACAGGCAAATTACGTACATACATACATACTTCATCCAAGTACATGTCAGTACTTCATGTTGTCAATATATCACGCATATCAGCATAAATGTAAACATTAAAACCATGTAAACATAAATGTAGCCATGCAAACATTATAAGTGTAGCCATGTTACACATTAATACGTACGTATTCCAATTGGAGTGCATATAATGTGCTAAAATATTGTTATGTGCTTCTTAAATGATGTGGGACTAAAGTTAAGGTTAAGACAAAAATCTGTAAAATTTGTTCATTAGTTAGCTATAATGGGTTTACTCATCGCAGTATGAGTTTACCTATCACTTGACATACTCATTCACCAATGTAACTTTATCCCTAAATCTTACAGTGAATTCTATGCATATAGCTATATATAACATGAATCATGTTTCCAAACTATTGAGACTAAGACATAGCTATAGACTTACAATGCTATGGGTGTATCTTTGTATAGACACTGAACTTAGTGGAACAACACGTCGAAGCATCAATCAAGTCATTACACACAATTGCAAGTCAAATACTGTGTACATCAAACAGGCAAGTTATAAATGTCAGAATAGTAACATACTGATTACATAAAGTAACTGTAGGGAAATAAATCCTGTCAAGCTGTCACTATCTGCTAGCAGTATTTTCAGTTACCGTCTTATGTTGGCAAGTACTTTGAGACTAGACATCACAGAAGACCAGTGTAGGGAAATTTCAGTTACGCCACCTAGTCCATCAACTTTCTCCATCCAGCTGTTACTATCTGAACAGAATAGGTCTCTAGATAGGATCATTGGTGATGGTAATTGTCTTTTCAGATCATTCTCAAAGGGGCTTTTTGGGGATGAGAAACACCATACAAACCTACGAGAGATTATAATGGAGTTTATATCAAACAATTCGGACACTTTCAAACAATTTTTATCAGACAGCTCAGAAAATATTATTCAACACTGTAAAACAGTAAGCAGAGTAGGCACCTTTGCTACACAAGTAGAGATTTATGCTTTCTCTTATTTTCTATACCTACCAATTTACGTGTACAGTATGGTTGGATTGGCTTCATCTTGGAAATGGCCTCAGTACCAGCCAAAGAACACACCGAAGTATAATCCCCTACATTCCAATTTGCCATTGCCATCCCCAAGCAATTACCACATTGAACTGTGCCATACCAATGGGAACCACTTTGATCGTGTAATACCAATAAGTCAGTTATTCAAATCAGTATCGGACTCATCATATGACCAATACATAAAAGATTATCCAGCATTATCAGGGACAGAAAACAAAGAAAACATTATTGAACTGTAAACACATATACACAAACTGTAGCTTGGTATCTCAGACATTGTAACATCTGCTCACGTTTCGTATATACATTATATCATACAGTTTGATAGCATTAAGCAGACCATCAACTAGTTATAAATACACTCGAAACTGTAATACATAATCCCACGATGTAATGCTGTCTCATATAATTATAACAATTCAAAGTGTACTGTATCTTTGAACCAGTTGGACATTAAAGCCATGAGTAAACCGAATTCCATGATTTGATATGCAAGTGAAACCTCAAGTGGCACCTTTTAATGCCATACTAAACAGCTAAAAGTGGTACATATAAAGATAATAAACTTGAAACCGCTGATCTATATGGCAATCCCTGGATCGGAGCTCGTTAACTTATTACATTGCAGTAAAGTGGACAAAATTTTAAGACACACACACAATTATTAACTTTTTGGGATACTTCAAACCTGACTTGGTGGTACTCATTTGTTCTAAAACTTTTACTACAAGCACAATGTATAAATCATAGCCCACCCATGTTTCTAAGTGCGATACGGAGGTATTTTTCCTAATACCATACCATTCTTCAAAAATGCAACACCACCCACCCACCCACACACACAATTATATGCATGCACACCACCACACTCACCCATGCACGTGCACATATACGTATACACACACACACACACAATTATATGCATGCACACAACCAGTCACCCATGCACGTACACATATACGTATACACACACACACTACACAATGCAAAAAACCCAGTTGACTGGGCTACCCTTTGCACTACTTAGGTGTGTACGGAAAAAGTGATGACAAAAGTATTGAGCATTCTATTGTGAAAACCTTCCCTAAGTGTAGGTTAGAAACCTAGCACAAGGATCTTTGTGGATTTTAAAACCGAGCAAAGCAAGGTGTTTAAAATCCACAAGATCCAAGGGTCTCTAAAAATGTATGCAATTTTATATGGGCATATAGGTGGAATCATTGTGGGATTGGGTTATATGTTGTAATGAAAATGTTACACAATTTAAAATAATCATGGAGAGACTGAATGTGCTTTTGCCGAAGTTTTGAAAAAATCAAAGCTCACACTGCTTCCTTTCACGTTAGACTTGGATCTTGCACAACTGGAAAACGGCAGTGATCGAAAACGTTGAGCTAGTCAGTACCTATGGCGTCACAGCAGTGTAAAGAACACATGTGTCGAAGTGGCGGCTTGTGTGAATTTATACAATGGGAATGAGTTGTCAGGATGATGCAGGTGGTGATGAGAAACAATGACTCAAAGTGAAAAAAGTATGGCCATCCAAACCTGTGGAACATTTTTGTTTGTAAACTCCACCTGTTTAGCTTGTACTTGGGGTACAAATTGTAGGTGCATAAACAGTATACTTACACTAGTCACTAGTTGCGAATGCCTCTAACCACCTTAGAGTGACAGTCATAACTTGCTGTCCAATCTGCAGAGTGTGTGGTTTATAAATAAGTACACAACTACAGCACAGCATTTGAGTGCTAGATATGCATGTACAACAAGAGAACAACTAGCTAGACATTTTTACAACTAACTTCAAAGTTGCAAGCACATGTGTTTTTGTGGAGTACTAGTCCCACTACGGAAATCTGAAGCCATAGCAACTTCTTACCAGACCATGCCTTAGGTCACAACCCGCCTATAGAACCACTTTTTCGAGGTGGGGACATAGTGGGGCTTAGACAAGCTTCTCAGCCCCAGTACTGGGGAATATAACACTAGACTTTATCAAATCTCCTGTACTACCCCACCCTAGGGCATAACTTTGATAGGTGCATAAATGACTGATTATAATAAAAAAGTCAAAACTGTAAGTTAATTAATTAACCCTATACAAACCACAAAGTGAAAAGCTCACAATGCATGCTACACGAGGCTAAGAATTCAATCATGATAAAAACTACCTAGATTACAAATATTTTTCAAAACTGTACATCAAGAGTGCCCACCGTCAATCCCTTCCCAATGGAAAGATCTACCAGACTATATCACCCAAGATGATTCATTATACCAAACTCATCCACTTATTTGCACCAAAAGTTTTTATTAAAGGATTGGAACAATCTACCATCTAATAAACAACATTAACTCTTTTTCAGCGGAACTTATAGCACTGTGTCGAACTATGCTATAGTAACTTATATGTATACGTATGTGTGTAATATTTTGGGGAAGCACCCTCGTGCAGGCCTAGCCTTTTGGTGTCACCCCTTCCTATTTGGATGAATTAGATAATAAATAAATAAACAACATCATTGTAACTACATCCTGTGATTGCACTAATTAATTTCTTTTCCTGAGTACATCAACTGTGCTGTCTGCTCAGTAATGATTAAACAAATAAAAAAGACCACTACATCTTTAAAATTAGCCCTATTCACTCGTGACACACTGGCTGAGGAATAGGCCTACAGTCCTTCGTGATCACTACTGAGGTGCACATTCACGAGTGAAACTACATACCTTCCATAGTGAAACAGCGAAAATCGTCACCTGTTCAATAGCACTAATAGTCCAACAACCACCTGAGGTCACCACTAAGGTCACAAGGAAGGGTTAATAAGGCCCCTATTTGGTGATTATTAGTTTCTCATCCACCGCCCGCATCCTTCTTAAGCTACCGCATGGTAAGCCATTATTTACTCTGCGCATGCTCGGAAGAACACGTGATACCAAACTGTTATAATTTTTGTTGATAAACGCTACAATGCGCTATATATCACCAGGAGAACTGTTGTTTTCCTTAGCAAATTGCTGCAGTGCCAGTTGCAATCGTGCTCTATCGACTTCATCAAAGCAGGCTTTCAGTTGACTGTCGAAAAACAGTTGGCGATCACGAAAAGTAGAATCAGCTGGTGAAGGAAATGTTTGTAGTAAGAAAGAAAGACAATTTGGACAAGGTCTGTACATCAGTGTGTTAATATTATAAAATAATGGCATAATGGTAGTACCCTCCCGCCCGCATCATAATAATTAGAAAGGCTGGATGAGAAACTAATAATCACCGAATAAGGGCCTAAGGTAAGTAAGGGGGTTTCCGGACAGCTGCGTATTCCGGACACTTCGTTTATAATCCGCTACTGAAGGATGGAATGGAAACCAATCAGGCTATGGTTTGAGTGCCTAAGTACCCCACTTGTGTGCTATAAAATACCAAAGTTTTATCTCGATAGCTTCAAGGATTACTGAGATTCGTCATGATTTGCTTGCGCATGTAGAATATTTTTGTGTAAAAAACTTTCTATACGCGTGTTTGAGGGCATCGTTCGTAAAGGGTGTATATAATTTATGGTAATTCTAAGCAACCATATGTAGGGTCCGCAACGCGAAAAATCGATATCCTCCAATCAACTACCTAACTATTGTCATCTGTTAGGCTAAGTGTAACTTGAATAACACCAGCGTGGCAGCCAAGTTTGTCACTTTCTTCTGGTAGAAAACGATACAAATGTCTTAAAATCACGTGATTTTTCGTTGCAGCAGTTCGTAGAGTTCTTCGTATGCCACGATATTCACTCTCAACATTGTTCAAGTAGTCTATCATCAACTCAAAGTATTGGTGGTTTGATTTTATTGGTCGGTTTCTGGTGGCAGCACGATCTGTGCAGCTTTTTGGCGACAGACAAAATGTTTCTTGCTCTGGAGCACAGGACAAGCAGAGCAGCAACTGCGCCGTGGGTCAGCAATGACCAGTACTAGGTAAAGTACCTGCATGCGGAGTATGGTTATAATTGAAGCTTGTTAGCCATCTGGCTGAGCCATCTATATGCTGAAATTCGGCCAAAATGACGCGATTTTTGCAAACAAATACCAGAATGGTTGATGCATCAGTGAGACAGTCTCCAACAGCAAGGATACGAAGCTTATAAACACCTACCAATATAGCTATCTCGCCCAGTAAACGCATAGAGCAGTCCAATGCATGGAATAGGCACGCAGGTGATCGATATTCAAATCTCGGAAAATACAGCCATAATCTATTCCAATTATATATTAAAATCACTTGGAATCAAGTGACAATCAGTTTGTGTGCATTAGGTTCAACATCTCGATTAGCCCAGTAGTCTGAGACTCTCCTCATGATGCCATCGCAGCATAAAACACACCTCCACAGGCCCAGACCACGCCTGAGTGAACAATTAACGAAAATATTTACAAAAGGAGCACACTGCATGGTTCCTATTCAGAAATGAAAGCGATTTCATGGGTATTTCCACGATTTGAATTTCGATCACGTGAGTGCCTATTTCATGCATTGGATTGCTCTATACGTTTACTGGGCGAGATAGCCGTATTGTTAGGTGTTTTTAAGCTTTGTATCCTTGCTGTTGGAGACTGTCTCACTGATGCATCAACCATTCTGGTATTTGTTTGCAAAAATCGCGTCATTTTGGCCGAATTTCAGCATATAGATGGCTCAGCCAGATGGCTAACAAGCTTCAATTATAACCATACTCAGCATGCAGGAACTTTACCTAGTACTGGTCATTGCTGACCCACGGCGCAGTTGCTGCTCTGCTTGTCCTGTGCTCCAGAGCAAAAAACATTTTGTCTGTCGCCAAAAAGCTGCACAGATCGTGCTGCCACCAGAAACTGACCAATAAAATCAAACCACCAATACTTTGAGTTGATGGTAGACTACTTGAACAATGTTGAGAGTGAATATCGTGGCATACGAAGAACCCTACGAACTGCTGCAACGAAAAATCACGTGATTTTAAGACATTTGTATAGTTTTCTACCAGAAGAAAGTGACAAACTTGGCTGCCACGCTGGTGTTATTCAAGTTACACTTAGCCTAACAGATGACAATAGTTAGGTAGTTGATTGGAGGATATCGATTTTTCGCGTTGCGGACCCTACCATATGCACCACAAATTGTCGATCACACTATACAGTGAACGGATATATGGTTTAGAGATAGTACAACTGGATTCCAAGCCCATTACCTGCGTCGTGTTAACTTGAATGCGCAATCAACCGTGACAACCAGCAGCCCGGAGAAGCCTGCAGCAAGGATCCTCTGGGCCACATTGCTATAGTATGCTATTTCTGTGCTCAGGTAAGGGCTGGTACAGATTTCCAGGCAGTAGATCAAACGTCGCATCTCCGAAAGCGTTGCAAGATAACTGCAGGGTCCGGAGCAGCACAACGCAATTCTGCTGCTAAAAAAGCGCTGCCATAAACAACGTAACCAGCCAAACAGAACGCTATCAGTCTCTGCTAGGCCACGGCACTCAGTGGAGCGCAGCAATTCCCATAGCAATGCCAGGTACGCCTACTTTTGCTGGTGTCCGGAAACCCCAGCCACATATTTTTTTAGCATTTTCTCAAATAGACCTAACACATTTAGACCGTTCTTTCTCCTAGCATCCTACACGTTACCACTCACAATTTATACCACTGATAGCCTATTTCATTGGCTACAATTCGGCACCAAGCATGTTAGAATCTGTCCTTCTCTCGAGGAGAAATAAACAATTTTCTAATACATGTACAAACTTTGTCCGGAAACGCCCGCCCCTACCTTACCTGACTTTGGTACGCGGAGAAACACGGATGACCATAATACCTAATTATTCGCAGGTGCGGAGTTTTCGCTCCCTTTTACAAAATCGTTTGCTAAAAGCAATCCACGTTGGAGTGCACCCCCCAAATAACCGCCCATTTTCAAAGGTATTTGTATGGTAGAAGACGAAGGAGAAGGCTAATATCCAGGTTGAGATACGCCTGAAGCCACTAATACTGGTAGGTCCCGGTCAATAGTTATTTATAGGGGCCAGATATTCGTACCTAGCGAATTCACTGTTCTGTCGCGTCTAAACCATTTAGCCGATGGACTCAAAAAAGTTATCGGGAGTGTGCAGTGTAGTGGGAACATTTCCAACCCACAAAAAAATGTAGACTCTATACGATTTAACTACAATACCCGGTGGGGACTATTCTACGGAACGGAACGGAACGGAATGATGGACTAAACCACGGAACGGAACGCTTTCTAAAATTGAAGCTTGCAACTTACCATTGCTGAAACTTCCCTTATAAGTTAGCAGTGGCATCTCCAGTGGGTGATTAAACATAAGATAAAAAGAATTAACGGATCGATTGTGGGTTTTTGTTGGTTGTCATTAGTAACGAAGTATTATTGTGTATCAGTGATGTTCATCCATACGGAAGGGAACTTTATGTGAGCTGTTTTTCTTATTTAGACTTTAGAAAACAGTCTGGGCCGGTCTTTCAAGTCATAAGTCAGTGTATAAATAAAGCAAGCAGGAAGATACTGGTAACAGGAAAGAGCCAGCTGAATTAAAACTTGAAGAATTTTGTGCAGTGTGTGAGGAGCAACTATTTTGGCATACCGCAAGGAGGGTATATTCTGCAAACATCACTGAAGTGTATGCATGGAGTTATTTATATATTAACAGCTGGTGCAGTGGACTAATGCCGTATTCAATAGTGAGCTGATTTTATCTGTTGCATAATTCAAGGATGTGTCTGACTGCTAGCCTTGAATCAGGCTAAATGCCAAAACTCCAAGATCAGCCAAATCTCTATTATAAGCCGCATGTGAAACCATGCCCGTAGCCACCAGGCAAACACGATTTGGACCAGGATGTGTGTGTAATTTCAATGTATCTAGTCAGACCTGAAATGGAACACTCACATTAATTACATACCACCTAAGAATCCTAGGATTTCTTAAGTGTAACATTTCACATGCTTCACTTCAAACAAAACAGGTTAAATTTGTTCGTCTATTTTCAAGTGATTCCCAGTCCAGCTGGTCCATGAAATTACAATGGGATCACATGTATTTGTTACAGTGTGGGCTGTCCTGTGTTGGACCTACTCTAGAGTTGAGATTTCAAGGTAGACTCACTGCCAATGTACTGACACTAGTACTGTTGTAGCATGTTTAAGTGGAGGACAAATGAAATAGTAATGCTAGAGTATTTATGTATACAAATTTTTCATAATGAAATTGATATCCCATTTTGATTTGTACTTCCACTTTGCAACATATTCAAGAACAAGAAGCTACCACACTTAATCTCCAACCACTGTCATTAATTAACAAAGATCTCACTAGTCTGTAATTCAACTTACTGTAGTGATTTTATTGTATGTTTTCTTCATTTTCCTTTGAAGTTGTACCAAGAGTTCATAATAAGGTGGAGAGTGTCTAACTTGAACGCATTCACCAAACACCCTGCTTAAAGTAACACCTCGGCCTTATTTCAGAACAAAGGCTTTACCTTCTTCAGCAACTCTAATCAACAGTTTTCTATCCCCCAGTAAAGGTGTTGATTTGATGAAAGGTGAACTTTACACAGGGTGTTTGTACAGGCCATACTGAGAGTTAGACACTCTCCCCCATACAAATCAGTATTACGGACTCTTGGTTGTACAGTATAGGTAAACAAAGATAAGTTTCTCTCCCATCTTATTCTAGGATTTCTATTGACAAGGAAAATTCAATTATCTGTATACAGGCTCAAAATTGAGAAAATATAAAGAAAGTGAATTAATATTATATGGTCAGTTTGCTTTTGGATATTTATAATGTCTCCAACCACAACAAAAAATTGATGAATCCATGCATCTCATCACTGGTCGTCTGAACATTCTGAAAGTGATACCTCACTCAATCAACCATATAATCTGTTTATTAGACTGAATAAAGTCATGATTACCTAAACAATCAATTAATGTTTTATAATTATCCTATTCCATTTTCCTGGAGGTTCCACTGATAAAATGCAATTTCAGCAATGATAGCAGCTAGCCAAGCTGCAAGTTGATTCAGAAAGCATTCCATTCTGTAAAATAGACCCCATTCAGAATTCAACTCAGTTCTCAGGCTGAGATATCTGACAATAGTCCACTACTCTGGTTAATGAATCATTGATGTTCACACAATATAGCCTCCTTGAGGTATCTGAATGTTTGCTCCTCACACACTGCACAAAATTCCTTTAGATTCTGCTTAGACTGAGTTGATTCAGCTTGTCACCATACTTGTTTCCTTTGTAGTGTAGCTAAACACATACTGATTTATGCTGATTAGAAAGGCTGGGCCTCAGACTGTACATTCTAAAGTCAAGTAAGTAAAAATAACTCACATACTAGTAAAAACAAGTCATGCATTAGTTCTCTACTTGATATATCCGAAGATGAACACACTGAGTCAGCTATTCCCACAATTAGTACTTCGTTACTAATGACAACCAACAAGAACCCACAATTGATCCTTAAATTCGTTTTATCTTTCTTGGGGTAACGTTTGATTACCTGCTGGAAGTGCCACTGATAACTTGTACACTCGCTTGTACAGCAATGGTAAGCTGCAAGCTTCAATCTGAGAAAGCATTCCGTTCCGCAGTTTAGTCCATCATTCCGTTCCGTTCTGTTCCGTTCCGTAGAATAGACCCCACCACAATACCCAAGGTGTGTAAATTGAAGCTGTTTGCTGATGACGTGTTACTTTATTTTAATGTGAAATCAGTTGGGGATTGCCAGCTGCTGCAGGGCTATAGTGGCATGGTCTAAACGGTGGCAACTTAATCTGAGTCCCCAAAGGTGTGAGGCTTTATCCATCACGAACAAGAGGAAGCCAATTTCCTTTACTTATCTTATTGACAGTCAACCAGTTCGGTGGACCAATCTTGTGAAATACCTGGGTATTCATATAAATGATAAATTGCAGTGGTCCTCCCAGTGTCAATTTGCTGCCTCAAAGGCCACCAGGGTTTTGAATGTTCTACGACGTACTATGTTGGGGGTGTGATTCAGAAGCCAAATATAGAGCTTACAAAGCTATTGTTAGGCCACTGTTGGAGTACGCTTGCGTGGTTTGGTCTCCTCATGCCGTGAAAGATGTGAACCTGTTAGAAGCTGTTCAGAGGCGTGCTGCACGGTGGGTTTGTGGCAGTCGCTGGAACCAAACTACGTACTCTTGGTCTATTCCTCATGATGTGTGCTATAGAAAGCTGTGTTTACCATCCTTATCTGCTAGGCGGGACTATTTGTCAGTGTGTGCTCTTCAGGACATTCGTCATGCTGGTTCTATTAAGTTTTCAAACTATTGTACATACAACACTATGCCTACGCGTAGCCATCATCTTACCCTCATACCCCCACCTTCATCAATCAATGCTAGATGATACTCTTATTTTGTCCGTGTTTGTTTTGTGTGGAACAAAGTACCAATCAGTATTTTGGGAATTGAGAGCCGTTCTGTTTCTCACCACGCTATTTACAGACATTTCTGTTGTAATTTTTAAATGTAATTTATTGTTGTTGTTTTGTAGATGTAATTATAATTGTTGTTGATTTGTTTTGTAAGTGTTATTTTGTGTGTGTTTTGTTTAGTGGTTGTATGTGTTTTGTATTAGGACAGTATCTTGTACAGGCTTGCCTTTTGTACCGTTCCTTCCCTTGTGGTAAATTGATAATAAATAAATAAATAAATATACAAGGTTAACATTTAGTTACCCAAGTGGTACTAGCTAAGTAATTATGTCCCTTTCTTAGCTGTTTTGTTCCTGTAGCCTCTACAAGAATATGGTAAAACTCTTAAGTGCTTCTGGTCTCAATCATTTGTAAACCGGACAATTTCAGAAGTTAAAATGATAGGCAATTCTGTATAGAGTGGTACTGTACAGCTCTCAAACTTGAATAGTACTTCAGCTAGTCAAAATATTTATCCAAAGAAGACCTACTAATAGCTACACAGTTTTAACATTTGATAGTCACATGGAGCACTGATTGAGACAAGTGTACAATCTTTCTGTGTTGGAACAGAAAGTCAATTGAGTGTACATAATGAATGTTGTAATAGAGTACGTTACATCCTACTACCATACTCAATTTCACGGCAGTGGCTGATTTAGCTACATGTATTCACAGCAGCTACAGAGTCTAGATAAGTGACATGTCATACCCAACTCCATTGCCGGATACATACAACCAACCCTCTAGCAATATGTTGCAACATACATCGTTGTGCCGTACCATCATGTTGTTAATTTATTACTAAGAACAGCCTGAGCTTGGTACAGTATAGAAATTATGTAATTTTTCTATAGTCACATTGTCCAGTACAAAAATCCGATCAGTTTCAATGTGAGATGAATCTTTCACAGCAACAAACACTGTCACTGTATCCCTTGACAAGTGGTAGAAAGACACAGCACAGGAAGAGTTTTGTTGACCTACAAAAACAGTCTACATATGTTACCCGGTCTGCGAAAAGGGGTCTTATAGCCTTTTCAATTGCATGTACTTGACAACCTGTACCTTTACTTGTGAATGTGGTATCACCTTGATATTTAGTCCCCGTATACCCCTAACATAGCACTATGGCTTGGTGTAATATGAAGGTGGTAGGTTGAAAACGTCAGGAGTTATGATTAGTCAAACTTGACAATTTGGAAAGGCTATAAGACCCCTTTTCGCAGACTGGGTCACATATAAAGATTGAGCTACATTAGCAAATACAACACTAGCATTGTACAGTGTACAGTGGAACCTGTCCTGTATAGAAAGGTCACCTCTTGAAATTGGCCAACTTTAATTCCTTTAGTGGGCAGCTATACACTAACCCAATTGTATAAAGTAAACATCAAGAAATGTTGGCCTGAAGGTGACCGGCTTAGGACAGGTTCCACTGTACATCAAACACATTGATGTCATGCATTCACAATGAAACAGTCAGTGTTTATTCTAGGATTTCTCCTTTGGAGGGGAATCAGGAATTTGGGGGGTGACTGGGTGAAAGTCTGTGTATAGTTGTCCAAGGTTACAACTATGTAAATCACTTGAATGGTTACCAAACTGGTTAGTCATTTAAGGCTGTGTCATGAGTGTTGATTTAGATTTTTTTGTGAAGCCAGATTGTATGATCAGGCTTTCTGAGATTAAATCCAAGAGTTATTTGTGGCGGCTGTGCATGCCCTTTTTTTAAGTAGGAAATTTTACAAATTACACATACTGAGATTGAATTTAAGGACAATTTTGAGAGTTAGGAAAAAACTGGGTAGACTTAGGCTCTCAGATATTGAATAGCCATCACTAGCTATATACATGAAATTTTGTTAGTTGACATAGCAGATTAATTGATCTGAAAGCTATTGAATCTGAGAGCATTTTAAGGTTGCATTTGCAATTTTTAACCTGGGAAAATTTTACATATTAACCACTCGATTGAATCTGAGAGCAGTTTTGGTGTGCCATTTTAAAAACAATAATTATAGTGTAGTAGTTACTCACAATTTTAGGGGGTGAGTCTGAGATTTTAGGGGGGAAAGCTCCCCCTAACAGCCCTAGAATAAACACTGGAAACAGTCAAAAGAGAGGGAAATCACAGTAAACAAGACACACGATAGTGTGTCGTGCGGCCCAAGAAGCCGGCGCGCCACACCGTGAGTATATTAACAGGAAGAAAGAAAACGCAATTTTCACACCTATGTAGCTCTGTGATCCCTTATCCGATTGGAACCAAATTTGCTAGAGACGTACCGCCCAGTTAGGGGAGTCTACATACCAAATTTGAAGAAAATCGGTCAAGCCATTTCCGAGATACGAGCGAACAAAATTTCGTTTTAATTTCTTCGTTTTTTTCTTCTTCTTCATCTTCATTTCGCACACTTGGCAAAATTCGCCATAAAACACGAATGCGTGCTCGGATTGGGCTGAAATTTGGCACACTTAAAGGGCTCATTAAGGCGGAACTCCGTACCAACTTTGGTAGGAATCCGATGAACATGCACGGAGATATGACCGATTATTTGCGTAAAATAAGGTCGAAGGTCTGTCACGCCTACAGGGTAAACCCCTTGGAGGAATCAGTTGAAAATTGAAATGTAGATGGAGCAACCATCGTAGGAGTGCCTTTTTGTGGTTTGAAAGGAATCGGGATAAAGACCATGGAGATATGACACAAAACCCAACCTGTGTCAAAACTACGCGATCGATTTTTATGAATAAAAAAACTATTAGTTTTCGTGTCTACCAGGCAAACCGCTTAGAGCAAAGAACTGAAAATCAGTATGTAGCTGGAATAATCATCATAGAAAGTTCTTGCAGTAGTACAGAAGAATCGGATTACAAATCACTGAGTTATGATTCGAAAGGCAACTGACACAATTGAAATTGCAGATACTGATCTATTTACAGCTAGACTCCAATCATATTATTGTACCTAATGTATTTGTTTATGTGATTCCTGAGCACACCAGCAGGGCTGACTGCTCAGTAAACAATAATAATAATAATAATAATAATAATAAGGCAACTACGTGCAGCAAATGCGAGATCGAGATACTCTAATAGAACAGTCACCATAATAAAGCATTCAGCTGCATGTATAATTTACACAGTTATATTACATTGCAAGTTATTCTGTAGGGAATTCAGCTACAAACAAGTCACCCTGTAGTCAGATCAGCTAGAAGAAGGTACCTAATAGAGAGTTCAGCTACAAATAAGCCATCATGTAGAGAGTTCAGCTCAAATAAATCACCCTGTAGAGAATTCAGCTACAAACAAATTGCCCTGTAGAGAGATCAGCTAGAAGAAGTCACCTTGTAGAGAGTTCAGTTACAAAGAAACAATCATGCAAAGAGTTTAGCTGCAAACAAATCACCCAGTAGAAAGTTTCGCTATGAACAGATCACACTATAGAGAGTTCAGTTAGAAACAAGTCATCCTGTAGAGAGATCAGCTAGAAGAAGTCACATTGTAGAGAGTTCAGTTACAAAGAAACAATCATGCAAAGAGTTCAGCTACAAACAAATCACCCTGTAGAGAGTTCAGCTAGAAACAAGTCACCCTGTAGAGAGATCAGCTAGAAACAAGTCACCCTGTAGAGAGTTCAGCTGGAAGAAGTTACATCGTAGAGAGTTCAGCTACAAAGAAACTACCATGTACAGAGTTCAGCTGCAAACAAATTGCCCTGTAGAGAATTCAGCTACAAACAAATCACCCTGTAGAAAGATCAGCTAGAAGAAGTTACCTTGTAGAGAGTTTAGCTACAAACAAATCACCCTGTAGATAATTCAGCTACAAACAAGTCACACTGTAGAGAGTTCAGCTAGAAGAAGTTACATTGTAGAGAGTTCAGCTACAAAGAAACTACCATGTACAGAGTTCAGCTGCAAACAAATTGCCCTGTAGAGAATTCAGCTACAAACAAATCACCCTGTAGAAAGATCATCTAGAAGAAGTTACCTTGTAGAGAGTTCAGCTACAAACAAATCACCCGTAGAGAGTTCAGCTAGAAACAAGTTACCTTGTAGAGAGTTCAGCTAGAAGAAGTTACATTGTAGAGAGTTCAGCTACAAAGAAACTACCATGTAGAGAGTTCAGCTGCAAACAAATTGCCCTGTAGAGAATTCAGCTACAAACAAATCACCCTGTAGAAAGATCATCTAGAAGAAGTTAACTTGTAGAGAGTTCATGATCAGCTACAAATAAATCACCCTGTAGAGAGTTCAGCTAGAAACAAGTTACCCTGTAGAGAGTTCAGCTAGAAGAAGTTACATTGTAGAGAGTTCAGCTACAAAGAAACTACAATGTAGAGAGTTCAGCTGCAAACAAATTGCCCTGTAGAGAATTCAGCTACAAACAAATCACCCTGTAGAAAGATCAGCTAGAAGAAGTTACCTTGTAGAGAGTTTAGCTACAAACAAATCACCCTGTAGAGGATTCAGCTACAAACAAGTCACCCTGTAGAGAGTTCAGCTAGAAGAAGTTACCTTGTAGAGAGTTCAGCTACAAACAAATCACCCTGTAGAGAGTTCAGCTAGAAACAAGTTACCCTGTAGAGAGTTCAGCTAGAAGAAGTTACATTGTAGAGAGTTCAGCTACGAAGAAACTACCATGTAGAGAGTTCAGCTGCAAAAAAATTTCCCTGTAGAGAATTCAGCTACAAACAAATCACCCTGTAGAAAGATCATCTAGAAGAAGTTACCTTGTAGAAAGTTCAGCTACAAACAAATCACCCTGTAGAGAGTTCAGCTAGAAACAAGTTACCCTGTAGAGAGTTCAGCTAGAAGAAGTTACATTGTAGAGACAAAGAAACTACCATGTAGAGAGTTCAGCTGCAAACAAATTGCCCTGTAGAGACAAACAAATCACCCTGTAGAAAGATCAGCTAGAAGAAGTTACCTTGTAGAGAGTTCAGCTACAAACAAATCACCCTGTAGAGGGTTCCACTACAAACAAGTCACCCTGTAGAGAGTTCAGCTAGAAGAAGGTACATTGTAGAGAGTTCAGCTACAAAGAAACTACCATGTAGAGAGTTCAGCTGCAAACAAATTGCCCTGTAGAGAATTCAGCAACAAACAAATCACCCTGTAGAAAGATCAGCTAGAAGAAGTTACCTTGTAGAGAATTCAGCTACAAACAAATCAACCTGTAGAGAGTTCAGCTAGAAACAAGTTACACTGTAGAGAGATCAGCTAGAAACAAGTCACCCTGTAGAGAGTTCAGTTAGAAGAAGTCACATTGTAGAGAGTTCAGCTACAAAGAAACTACCATGTAGAGAGTTTAGCTGCAAACAAATTGCCCTGTAGAGACAAACAAATCACCCTGTAGAGAGTTTAGCTAGAAACAAGTTACACTGTAGAGAGATCAGCTAGAAACAAGTCACCCTGTAGAGAGTTCAGCTAGAAGAAGTTACATTGTAGAGAGTTCAGCTACAAAGAAACTACCATGTACAGAGTTCAGCTGCAAACAAATTGCGCTGTAGAGAATTCAACTACAAACAAATCACCCTGTAGAAAGATGAGCTAGAAGAAGTTACCTTGTAGAGAGTTCAGCTGCAAACAAATCACCCTGTAGAGGGTTCAGCTACAAACAAGTCACCCTGTAGAGAGTTCAGCTAGAAGAAGTTACATTGTAGAGAGTTGAGCTACAAAGAAACTACCATGTAGAGAGTTCAGCTACAAACAAATCACCCTGTAGAAAGATATATATATATATATTTGTTAATGTACAAACTCAATCATGAGTATATTCGTACATATGTAGTTAGCTACTTATTTACAAATTTATATAATTGTTAAATAAATCAAGAGATGGAGCTTGGATAATATGATAATCTAGTTGGTTCCATAATTTTATTGTAAAAGCAAAGAAGGAGTTCATATAAGCATCTACCCTTGTTGGCAACTGCAGAAATCTTTGATGGTGACCTCTAGTTGTGGTGCTGCTTGGTCTAAACTGTTGGTGCACATTAATATCTACCATGTCATTAATTATTTTATACATTAGTGAGGCTCTCAACTTATTTCTTCGCTTCTCCAATGTGTGCCATTGTAAACTGTTCAACATTTCTGTCACACTAGCTGTTCTATTATAGTTATTCATCACAAACCTTGCTGCTCTTCTCTGTACCATTTCTAATTTATAGATGTTATGTTCATGGTATGGGGACCACACTGTACTGGCATATTCTAGAATGGGGCGAACAAATGTATTATAGCAGTAGCATTTAACTGTTGCAGGACACTTTGCTAGATTCCATTGTAAAAGACTTCTTACTGAGTTTGCTTTTGCAGTGATCATGTTAACATGTTGTGTCCATTTAAGATTTTTGTCGATAATGACACCCAGATACTTTGTATGACTTACTGATGGTATTAAGGTATTAGATAGGTAATAGGATGATTGAACATAATTCATTTTATTGGTAATTCTCAAAAATTCAGTCTTTGAAGGATTAAATGACATCTGCCAAACATCAGCCCATTGTGATAAAGTATCCAAATCATTCTGAAGGGCTACCACATCTTGTTCAGAATGAATACTTCTGTAGAGTAAAGTATCATCTGCATACAACCGAATTTTTGATGAAATGTTGTGTGCAATATCGTTAATGTAACATAGAAACAAGAGTGGTCCCAACACTGACCCCTGTGGCACTCCTGAAGTTACTTTACACAGTTGGCTATATTCACCATTCACAACAACTTGTTGGGATCTGTTCGTCAGGAAGCTTTTAATCCATCTTAATATATTTCCACAAATACCATAGTGACTAAGTTTGCTGCAGAGTCTGTTTATAGGTACAGTATCAAAGGCTTTGGACATATCTAAGAAAATTGCATCAATTTGTCCTGATAGGTTGAGAGTAGTGGCAAAGTCATCAATTGTTTCAATTAACTGGGTTTCACAAGATCTTCTGGATCTAAAGCCATGTTGTTGGTCAGCAAGAACATTGTGTTTATTTAAATGAGAGTAGATATTTGAAGATATTATATGTTCTAGGGTTTTGCACACAACACTGGTAAGAGAAATTGGTCTATAATTTGCTGGTAAACAGCGATCCCCTCTCTTAAAAACAGGTACCACAAAAGCTTTCCTCCAATCATCAGGGATAATTCCTTGTTCTAAGGATCCTTGGAATAACATTGTAAGGCAAGGTGCTAGTTCTGAAGAGAATTCTTTCAAAAATCTGGTTGGAATATTGTCAGGGCCACCAGCCTTTTGAGCATCCAAGTTAGACAGTAATTGTGTCACACCTTCAACATTAACTTCAATACAGTCCATATCTGGAAAAGGTGGGCCTGGTACTTCTGGTGTTACTGAAGTATCTTCTATTGTAAACACAGACTTGAATTGATCATTAAGAGCATTAGCCTTATCTGTATCATCTGTGATTGCGTTCCCTTCAACTGTCAGGGTTGTGATTCCAGTAGTATCTTTATGACAATTTTTAATGAAAGACCAAAACTTTTTGTTGTTCACTCTAGGGTCAGATATTCTTGACACATAATTGTAGTATGCTCTGCGGCATTCATGCTGAGATAACTTTTTTATGTTTTTGTAGTTGGACCAATCACTTGCTAACCCAGTAGAACGGGCTTTATTATATAACCTTTTCTTTTTCCTACAGATACGTTTGGTTCTGGTGGTGACCCATGGTTGGTTGAATCTAGAACTAGGATATGTATAAGGCACAAGCTCCATACTATCCATACACATTGCTTTGAAGTCATTCCACATCTTCTGTACATGAAGTGGTTGTATTAGAGCTAGTGAAACTTGAAGTAAATTCTGTAATAACTTGTGATAACAGTTGGAAGTCAGCTTTTGCCCACTGATAAAGTTTTCTTTTAGCTGGACACCTGTAATTTGCCGTAATGAATGATTCAACATAAACTGCATCGTGATCACTGATTTCTGGGAAGGGGATACATTTATTTATAAGATTTTGCCTGTTTGTAGCAAAAATATCCAGAGTGTTATTTCCCCTAGTGGGAAAGGATACCATTTGTGAGATACCTGAATCACAGAACAGTTCCAGTACTAAGTTACAGAAAGACACAGGGTAATTATTTCCATTATGTGAATTTGTAAGCCAGTCAATGTTAGGGAGATTTATGTCTCCTCCAATCCAAATAATTGCCCCAGGGAAGTCAGTTATTATGTCCTGTATAAGATTACACAATGACTGAAGATATGCAGCATCACTATTTGGTGGTCTATACACAGCCAGTACTATAAGTAGGTGATGATTTAGCTGGAGTTTGCAAGCAACTGCTTCCACATTGGTTGTAAGAGTTAAGCTTTCCCAATTGTACATCTTACTACATGCCAGAAAGACACCGCCATAACCATCATTTCTGTCTTGTCGAAATGCTTCAAAGTGTTGTGGTGCAAATATCTCAGATGATGAAATGGTAGGATTTAGCCATGATTCTGTGCCAACTATTATGTCAGGTTTATATTCATGAATCAGATTATCTAGAACAGCCTTCTTTCCGGAGATACTTTGACAGTTTGTGATTACTACTTTAAGTGGGGAATTATTAATTTCGGGGGGTTGATTATTACTATTGTGCAAGTTATAATTATTTACTGGATTAGAGCTTAATGAAGCTAGTCAATTGTCTGAGTTATTTGTGTCCATAGTAGAGGAGTTATTTGACTGGGTGTTAGCTGCCGGTGGTTGTGTTGTCCCTGCATTATTATCCTGAGAGCTAGGGATAAACTCTGAGTTTACTACATTTCCATGCAACTTTCCTTTGAGAAACAATTTGTTGCTAACAATTTTTATGTCTTTTCTATTTTTCCCAGCTTTTATCAATCTCCATCTCTCTTTCATCAATATCGTATCCGCAACTCTCTCTTCTGGTGAAAGATCTGGTTTTATGGTTAGGCCTTTAGGAAGATTCTTTCTGGCACTCAGAAGGTTAGAAACATCATAAGATCTGTTCAGCTTAACCAAGATAGGACGAGGACGATTGGCTGATTCATTATACTTTCCAAGTCTGAAACTGTCCCGGATGTTTTGAGGTCCAACATTGCTTCCAATACCAGTAAGGATTTCTACGATTTGGTCTAGTTCTTGCTTCATACGGGCAGATCTACTAGTCCCCTTTGGGAATTCTTTCAAGCCATACAGCACAATGTTATATTTTCGACTATCAGTTGTTAGATTTTACTTAGTTTTGCAGAGGTAGGACAAGTTTTGGATGTAGGGGGCAAGGCTGGAGTAACACTAGTAGGTGAATGTGCAATTTGATTTGTGTTTTGACTATGTAGAGACTCCAGAAGTTCAGTAATTTTAAAAGTTAGAGTGTGAATTTGTTCTCTTAATTCAATAAATTCCTTTTTATACATAGATTGCATACAATACACACAGTAGAATGGTGATTCAGACTCACCAGCCATTGCATATGCCGATTTTGAGTGTCCAGAACATTTCCGATGGAACCATGCTGCACAACCACCTTTACAGTAAACTGCTTCATCACCAGGCTGGCCATCTTGTGTAGACTCCTTTATAACCTCTTCACACACGCAACACGTTTCCGGTTCGTCGTCAGAATCACGAGTTGCGGCTTCGTTCTGGGTACCCTTAACATAAGGTTTATCTTTGCCACGCCGCTCTTTCTTTCAATCTTTTGGCATTTTCTGGCGGGCACAATGACAATTCTAATAAAAGCCACTCCGGCGAATTCTGAACTAGTAGTCAGCAATCTTTTTTCTAACGTCCGTAAAACTGTTTATAGATCACTATCAATCAGTTACAAAGCATACAAAACAAGAAAATCTCAGGTCTGGCAGAGAACTCTGAACAGACCTTAGCCCAAGCTCACGTGATTTTTATTTATTTATTTATTTATTTTTTAGATCATCTAGAAGAAGTTATCTTGTAGAGAGTTCAGCTACAAACAAATCACCCTGTAGAGAGTTCAGCAGTTACCCTGTAGAGAGTTCAGCTAGAAGAAGTTACATTGTAGAGAGTTCAGCTACAAAGAAACTACCATGTAGAGAATTCAGCTGCAAACAAATTGCCCTGTAGAGACAAACAAATCACCCTGTAGAAAGATCAGCTAGAAGAAGTTACCTTGTAGAGAGTTCAGCTACAAACAATTCACCCTGTAGAGAGTTCAGCTACAAACAAGTCATCCGGTAGAGAGATCAGCTAGAAGGATCACCTTGCAGAGAGGTCAGCTACAAAGAAATCATCCTGCTTCATCTTTTCTTCTTCCTGTAGTAAAGAAAAAATGACAGGTTAAAAAGCCCTAAAGCCAGCCATAGGCCGGCTTTGGGGTATACAAATACAAAAAGAAGTGAAATCTAATCCAAAACAGCCAAGCTGTAAAAACAGAGTGTGGCCCTGAGAAAGGCTATGGTGAAAAAAGATGTGAAATCCAAGGTGGCGGCCAAGAAATGGCTGTGATGGTAGGTTAATGGTAAAAATTTTAATAACAAGAATTCAGGTGAATTTGGTGCTGCTTGGTCTTGGCACAAAATTCACCTGAATTGTCGTTATTAAAATTTTTACCATTAACCTACCATCACAGCCATTTCTTGGCCGCCACCTTGGATTTCACATCTTTTTTCACCATAGCCTTTCTCAGGGCCGCACTCTGTTTTCACAGCTTGGCTGTTTTGGATTAGATCATATACTACACTGTGCTAAGCAGAGATGCCGTGTACGTTTATCACCACTATTCTTGCCACTGCTATGGAACATAAGTTAGGCCTTGCAACCATAGCTACAGTTACTGTTAACTCGTCAATGGAACATGCCGCAGTTGTTCTAAGAGCGGTACCCATACCATTAGGCCAGACCACTTTTTTCTCATTGTCGCTGGGTAGGGAGAGAAATGGTCTGTTTCAAATCCCCCAATTGTCTTGACATGTCATGAGGTTACATCACAAGCATGCAGTATTAGTGACCCCGCGTGTTTAAATTACATTACATTATGATAAAACAACAATAACCAGAAGACTTCAATCATTGGTAGATTCCGATACAACTTTAGACACCAACTGGATGGTTCAACTATTTCATTACAATGGAAAGATCCACTAGGCTATACCATCGATGTCATTGTTTCATTCTCCCAAACTCATCTACCTATTCACACCAGTAAATTTTTTACTCTAAGGGCTACTTTCCATCTAGAAATGCACTTTAATTTTGTAATTGCATAAAATTTATATTTTTGTAATTTCCTAGCCATATCATGTGTGTTGTAACAATAACATACGTACCATTGTGTCTGAGCATGGTCTGAGTAATTCAATCTCGAATTCAATGAACCGGTGACCTTGCTGCTGACCGCCCATTCCTGTCGAGTTCACCTGGTCAGCTAACTCCAAATAATGCCTTCATTTAGTAAACCTACGAAATACGAAATGTTGAGTTAAGTAGCCCTTATATCTCTATTAGCTAGCTATGAACTCACAAGAAAATGAAAAGAATCAACTACTCGCCTGGCTAGGCGCTTCGCTGTCATAAGGGTTCACTCCAACGCGGATAGTTTGGATAAAAACCGGCATTTCCAATCCCGGGTATGTAGTATATACCACCTCAAAAACACCTTCGCTGTAAAAAAAGGCGTGTCCAAGAAACTACAAGTACTTGTAATCCAAACAGCTCAGTTGTAGGGAAAGACTTCATAAAAGTAAAAATAACTGGTAACTTAAAGAGCTGATATCTGGAGCGGCCAAGAATCAATCTTACTCATACTAAATTTTTTTAATCCATGAAAGAACACCTTGCATTGGCTGTAAAAAAAGTGCACCCATGAAAGTAGCTGGCAATTGAAATAGCTGATATCTGAAGCGACCAAGAATGAATGCTGATATACAACTGATTGGAATTAACAAAAAGTTTAACATCGAAACGGCCTTTATCTTTCAGCTGTGTTCTACATTCACTCTTGCTGCATCATAAATTGATTTCTTTTAACTCTAATTGGCTGGTAATTTGGTCGCATTTTTTAATATTCAGTGTATGGAGCAAAAAGCTATAGCGATCTTACTTAGTTCACAGTAGCTATATACATGTAAGTCCCAGATTACATTTCAAGTGTTTTTGTGTTGTGGCACTGTAGGGAAACACTATACATCTCCTCATCTCAATAACTGCATCATCATCATATTTATAGATCAACTGTTGTAACTGGATTGACAAGGTGTACTGATTTTCTAGTCATATAAAATCAATAAAGAGGGATCAGTAAAGAGGATGGAGGGAAACCAACAAGATATCAGATAATTGAACAAGAATTATAGGAGGAACAGTCACAATGCACTTAAATAAAACATATTTAAAACTCTTTGGTGATACGATAACCATGAACTTTGCTCAGACAATTATCTTATCATTGTGTTGAACATTATACAATTTGATTCTTAGTGTGGAGCTAGAGCCTTAAATTTCCCAGGCCTCATAGTACATGGAATAACAATTTATACCAGCAGATGAAAGAATATCTTGTATACACAACCTGAAAGCTAAACCCTAGTGGGATAGCATTTAATAATAATAAATAAATACATATGTGACCTGATCTTGGAAAACCTACCTTTTTGGCACATTGGTCAATTTTCTGTTTTATAGCTTAAATGAGGTACTGGGTGTTCATCTATCTTGTGTTAAAATTTCAGCTTAATATCTTTAAGCATTCCTGAGATATGGCCAATTTGCTGTCCTGTACATTACAAACTAATTTTTATGGTAATGTATTGAGTTCTGTGAGTGATTAAGGGTGACAAATGGTGACAAATCACTTTGTTTAGCAATAATTCCATTCTTATCCTCTAAAATACCTTAAAAGACATTTCTGATGGTTTAATGAAGTATTCTTGGTACTTTCTGCCATTAAATGCCATGTATCATTGTCTAAGACTGAGTTTTAGACATTCCAGCACCTGAACAAATCACCTAATTTGTAAGTTAATTGTTGTCCCACGCATGTAAAATTACTACATGGTCTAATATAATCATCCATATCTCCTAGGAAAAAGAAGCTATGGGTGTGAAACTTCACAGCAAGAAGGTTTAATAGTTGCTTTATCTAAATGTGCAAAAAAATCAATTTTAAAAAAATCATTGAAATTTTCATTTGAGTTTTCCCAAAAAGTTTGCTTGTGCCCAAAAGGTAGGTTTTCCAAGATCCGGTCACATATAGTCTATATAATAGTCATTATTATCAAGAGTCCATGCAAGCGTATAACAAGAGTTCATTTTAATATGGGACTCTAACTATCTTTTGACGAATGTATATAGGGCATCAGAAGATACAACCAGTGCATTGAGATCTAAGCCTTTTTGACTGGAATTAAATAAACTTTCAAACTTGATGAAGCGAATTTGGTCACTGAAGGACTAGCTAAAAGTTGCAGTATACTTAGCTAAAATTTTCTGAGGGAATATGCCCCAGAGGCCCAGACTATATAGACCAGTTGACTTAGCCTTAGCTACCACTTTCACCTTACTCTGCAAAAAATCCTATAGCTAGGCTATAGTACACACGTACCGCAATGCTGAGCCATGACTAAGGACAAGTACCACACAAGACTGACAATTTAATATCATGTGATCTATTTAGGGGAAGTCCCTTGGAATGTCCCTGCAACACCCGAAGTGGACACACATGATACGCGGTTTTGATTAAAATTGAATAAATGTTGTTTAAAATGGCAGTCCAAGAAGGAGAGTGAGAGTAACGAGACTGAGTAATCAACATTAAGTCTTGTTGTAACTGGATTTCATTTCATGGTGAGGTGTACATTAATGCAGAGGCCGTACACCGTTGTTGAAGTATGAAAGAACCCGTGAAAGAATAAGAGTCTGGAGTGGAGGTTAACGAAATTGATTAGATCGAGGATTAGATCAACATCAACACACACCGATTAACCGCATTTGCAGTATTTTAGAGTCCTGCAGGCGAAAACTCCTAGTAGCTCCACTAGCTCGTATTAATTTCATGGCAAGATTGTAGTGACAAGGTGTACGGGACCAATTACCAAAAAACCATGGCTATCTTATCATTTGCCACTTACATCATCATCAGAATTCTTGGAACTTTGGCTGCAGATGAAAAGTCAGTAAGTGAATCTGTGTCAGATATCGATGTTTGTATGAAAAGGTATACCCATTCACATGTTCTGGTCTAAATTACTGAATTTATGTACAGTAAAACATGAAGAAGTTTGCTGCATGGGATGGACATTATTTTGTTTAATCACAGAACACTGTCATTTTCACAAACTAACCTGCAGAATTAATTCACAGTGCTTTTGTTCAATTGTAACAATAATATAGTGAAGGTTAATAATGGCTGTCAAGACATCAAAATAGATCAGAGCGTTCCTTTCCAAATATCTGGCATTCAATTTGCCATAGAAAAAGTAAGTGATTTTCAACCTTAAAATGACGAGCTTAAATTTTGCTGATTTCCTTCTGCTATAGCTCATCTTAATCACTATTCACTGCTATTTCCAAATCTGGTTCGGAATCTGAGGTATCTATCACATGTCATGGCCGTTGGGTTATTACACCTTTTATTGCATGACCCCAAAACACTTAATACAAAATGTACGGGGGAATTCGCTACACATGGTCAGTTTAGGCCATTTTGACAAGCCAAAATTTCCGTGAATTGGAGGCATCATTGTACTCGCAGAGAGTTGCTCTACATGTATCAAATTCAGAAAGTTACTAAACAGGTGGTACACGATAATTAATTTAATTTTTATATTGAAATGTATTGGACATGCTGTTCCAGCTGCATGGCATGTTTGCCATGAACAAAAGTGTAGCAAATGTCTGCAAACTTCTTGATATGCCTGTCTATTCAGGTCTCTGTGTAACAATGTCAACTGTTTAAATGAATAAAATCCCCAAATGTTTATTTTGTGTAAAAAGTGATAAATTTAAGTGTATTGCATTTAATGCTCACCTATCTGTTCTTACAGGTAATCTAGTCATAGTGATTCACCCACTAACAGTGGATGTGGTTGTGATACTTAACTCTGGACCAGGTAGGACCTTTATTAGTATTGTGAATTTCATACGTTTGATCTCTTGTGTTGTCAGATTACCAAGCAAGTTGTGTTTTGTGGTGACCACAAACCCAGCCCTAGTGATAATTGGCCAGTTGTCTGATTAGCAGTTTTGACTTAAGGTATGTGCACAAGCTCACAGCAATTGCTTTATAAGTTGTACTTTTATGCACTAGTGTAACTTAATGTTATTTAAGATCAGGTATTGGTTGTAAAATGGGTTAAACAATATTATCAGGTATTCACTTAGCTTGAAAGTGGGAATTGGTACAATTGCAATACTGAATTTCCTGTTGTATAGCTAAGAAATATATCTACCATGTTGTACATTCTGTTTGGTTGCCACTTGTTGTTTGACAGGTCTCATGTTTACATACTTAGGCACCAAAACACATTTACGTTACCTCTGGTACACACTAGAAATTTCAGAGGGGGTTTCAGATTCCACTCAACTTCAGCCTAGCTAAAAGTCAAAGACCAAAAAAAAAAGGTCACAACCTGCTGTAGAACGTCGTAATTGTGATTTCAAAGGCTAAAGTATGAAGTTTTTCATTTTACACCCATAAGATGACTCGTCAATAAATTTTGGGTGTGCTATTTCCAGAGAGGGTTTCAGCTGAAACCATTGTAACCCCCTGTATCTGCCACTGGTACACCAGATTCACTTATAGTCTTAAATATAATTTTTTTAATGTTTAATTCGGTGCCTGCTTGTTCTTTTACAGGGCTCACTTAATGTTGTGTCATCATGCAGATATCCAAGAAATAATCACTTGGTGTTAAACTGATGTTTATTAAATTTTTGTTATGTGTTGTAATAGCATTGTTATATATTTACTCTACCACAAGGAATTTTTATGAATTTTGCAGCCATCTTATCCACAATTAGAATTGCCTCATTTGTTCTGTCACGGCAGTTCACACTTCCACAAAGCACCATCAGTTTAAGGTGGAGTATAGTGGCTTTCATTATGTACGTAAACTAATGTAGGACAACAAAGTTTTGTCTGGAATGTGGTTCGTGGTTTGTGACTACATGAGTCTTCAGTGGTCATTCCACACAACTTACAAAATATTTCTTGTATCATAAGTGGTGCATGGCACTAAATGGAGTATTGACTAATGATTTGTAGTGTCTGTACATTCTTCACGCTTTCACACCTTGTTTATCAATTTTGTGGAACAATCCTGTCAAATACCTTGGTGTGCTAGTTGATGGTAAATTGAGTTGGTCCAAGCACTGCAGGTATGCGATTAATAAGGCCACCAAGTCCCTAAACTGTTTACGGCGCTCAATGTTTGGATGCAGCTGTGTGGCCAAGTGTGCGGCGTACAAAGCAGTTGTACGCCCGACTCTGGAGTATGCTGCTGTTGTGTGGTCTCCACATACCAAGGGAGATATTAAATTGCTTGAATCTTTGCAAAATAGGGCAGCACGCTGGATTTGTGGCAGTCGCTGGAGTCCACGGGCCAATTCATGGACTGTATCTTCAAGTGATTGCTGCTCTCAGCTTAATCTCCCTACCCTTGAATCGAGACGTCAGTACCTTTCTATTTCTTTCCTCCATAATATTTATCACCAACGTACATCCATCAAGTTTAATTGTCACTGTAAAGTTAATTCAATTTCATCTACTAGAAGTCATCACTTGTCAATAAACCCACCACAGTCAACCATCAACTCTCGTCGTTATTCGTTCTTTGTTAACACTGTCTTTCTGTGGAATTCTGTACCATTAACCATCCTCAATGATCCAAATCCAAAATCCTTCCGGCATTCATTATACCATTATGTGTGTGTTAATTGATGTTTTTGTATTGTTGTGCAGTTTTGTAATTATTTGTTTGTTGTATATTTTTGTAGTTGTAGTGTTCTTTTTTGTGGCTGACACCTTGTACAGGCTTTGCCTTTTGTGTATGCCTTCCATTGTGGTAAATTTGATAATAATAATAATAATAATAATAATAAGACATCTGCCGATTATAAACGCTCGCATGGGGCGTGGCACTAAATGGACTCTAAAAGATTTCTGCTCAAAATGCCTTCCCTAGGGAACTTACGGGTCTGCACGCTTTCACAACCTGTTTGTCCGACATTAGGGCTTGTGTCCACATCGTGTCTTTAAAAGTTATTGTAGGGATTACAGGTTTGAATGGAGAAAATACGCGTTGGGCCAACTAGAATTAGATAATGTCAGGCCTAGATGGGCGGTACAAACACGGGTAAGGTGACTGGTATAACGTGACGATACGTGTAACACAAGGTAGAGAAATAAAGTGAAATATGTCTAAATACGGCTATATTTTTTATTTTAGCAAGGTCGCAAAAAAAACGACGACGACTAAAGATTTTTTTATTACATAACGCAATATAAATCTATTGAGAGATGTTGCGTAATCTAGGGCTAATATTGCGAAACCGAACCTACACGTAAATAACTCACAGTAGTGGCCGCGTCTTTTAATTGGGCGTGCGCTTCGTAGTTTCTTGGCCGCGCGCCTCACTACCGTGAGTCTTGATAATCTATGCCATAACGAAACCCGATTTCAGGAGTGTCGGACCCCTCGGGGATGCAACATGACTTTATAAGGCTCCTTCACTCGTGCAGCACTACTCTTGGCTTCAGGTAATCCGTCTACAATGGTGGAACCACGTACGGATGGTAGCGAGTTACAAAAATTGGCAATCAGTGTCAGTGTGAAAGTTGGGACTTTGCTAGTCAAGAAGTCTGACCATAGTTTACATCAGAGACTCCAGGACTCAGTTTACTGTGACTGCTATGTAGAATATACCAAGCGTAAGGGTTGTGGAAAAGGCTAAAGAGAACAGCGGAAATGCTTGTTCCTGTGTTCATGGAGGACAATCAGGAGGACAATACTTGTTTAAGAGCCAGCCAACAGTTGGTAGCAGCTATAGTGTACTAACCCAACAAAACTGATGTGGCTGAGTGCTTTGTGCGCTCAGATATGTATAGTGAGATCACTCAGTGGACTACATTACCAGTATTACTGTAGGTGAACATAGTTACTGTACAGGAATATGTATACTTGGATTGGCGTGCACGTTGTGTGTTTTGTATGTTTAGTATTTGACATTGGAATTTCTGTGCCTATAGAGGTATGCTGAGTCACCTATACAAATGTTTATGCATTTGATGATAGTTTATTTGTCATGAGTTTGTTCTACGTACATGTGGGTAAGGATTGTTATAAGGGTATTCATCATTTAATACTGGTAAGGACTCAAATTTACACTTCTTCCATCCTGAACTCGATTCTCAGTAACTAAACTAGCTTAGTTCGGCTATAACACATTACAAATATGTCTTATGATTCGCGTGGTATAGGAAATATTGCAGTTTTCTTCGTGAAAGTGACCGCACTTCTTGCATTTTTAACTCTGTGTAATTTTAATTCCCACATAAATAGTATCCTAGCAGTGTAGTGAACTTGAAACCATGGAGATATTTCCTCAGATATTTCAGATTTGCAGGTAAATTCCCTATTAGTTCGGTTGGCATTTTATAGAGTATTTTCTGCGCTTTCTTTTAGTACCAAAGTTTAGCGATTGTTGTATCTAAGTTAAGTGACTGCACTTTATGGTAGAAACATATTTAATAAACAAGTAAGTTATAAAACTATCGTTTTGTAGTCAGTTTACCCATAGACACTCGAGAGCATGTTTCTCCCCTACCTCTACTTAATATTTTACCGCCCAGTATATGGCTCTGTGTGTTGGGAAATTATTCATTACTTGTGTATTTAATTTTTTTCTAGCTTTTACCTTTGGAACATTTCAAAACCAGGGAGGAATGGAGTCCCTGGTAAGGACCTTTCAGAAGATGATGATTGTTCTGAGGTGCAACCTCGTGACCTTACAGCTCAACAATTAGCATATGAAAGAGTGATTACAAAGACTTTTTGTGAGTACAACATTCCGTTAGCGATAACAGACAATATTTGAACCACATTCAAATCAAAGCTGAGGCGATTGGGAAAATGTTTAAGTGCTACTGGTGAAAAGAAACGTTCACAAATACTAAACTCCTGGAAGAGTTTATCATGGGAGTTAAAATAAGTCTGAAATCAATAGTTTACTTGTTAACAGAAAACGCAAGTACGAAACACATTTACATGAAGAAACTTGCAAACGACAGAAGCTTGAAAGCACTATACAGCAACTCACAGATAAAATATCAAATCGAACCAAACTTCAGGAGGAGATACTGGAGATTGCTGCTTTAAAAGAAAAGAACGAAACTTTAAGCAAGGCCTTGGCAGAATCTAAGAAACGCTCTACTAAACCATGGAAAGAATGTACTAGGCAACAAAAACATAACCGAAAAAAGGTCTTAGCCCATGATGTTGAAGAGGCCCTAAGCTTCTGTGAAGATAAAGGTTTCAAACCACATTCTGTTGAACTTCAAAATGTCGAAACAGGAGAAGTTGATGTACTTGATATCAGTACTGGTACATTTTGTGATAAAGAAAATCACGAGACAGCTACAAATTCACCCCACTCTCTACTATACGTTAAAGACAAATTTTCAATTTCAGACAAGGCTTTTCATGAATTAAGTTCAATTGTCCCAACTATTCCAAAATGTGGTCAAGTTAAAAAAATTACCAAAAAGCTTAACTCTGAGTTTGAAATAAAGCCTACTCCTAATAATATTGTAGGAGTACAACAAAGTCTGCGACTACGCCTTACTACTTGTTTATCCAGACTAGTAGAACAAGCTTCAAAAGAAGGAAAAGATTTCCCTGATAAAATAAGGGTAAAGCTCAATGGTGATGGCACTAGAATAGCCCGAGGGCTAAATATTATAAATTTCGCTTTTACTATTTTAGAAGATAGCCTATCTCAGTCTGCTGCTGGTAACCATGTATTTGCAATACTTAAAATTACAGAAGGTTATGATGAAATGCTGGCTGGTCTACAAGATGTTTGTGATGAAGCTAGGGATATAGAAGTTATTTCTATAGATGGAAAAGTTTATCAGGTGACTTGGTTTTTAGGTGGAGACTGGAAAATTTTAGCTCTTGTATGTGGTCTAGATAGTGCAACTAGTATCTATGCTTGCATTTGGTGCAAATGTCCAAAAGATGAGAGATCTGATATGACCCTGGAGTGGTCAATAAATGATTCTGCTAAGGGAGCAAGAAGCATTCAAGAAATATCTCATAAAGCCAAGTTATCATCAAATAGTAAATATCACTTTAATTGCTCCAACAAACCAATCTTTCCATTTATTTCAATAGAACGTATAGTTATTGACCACCTCCATTTGTTTTGAGAATTTCAGATGTTTTAATAACTTTGTTGATATGGGACCTTCAGATTGCCGATGACCTAAAAGGCACACTACCAAATAAGAAAAAGGGAAAATCATTAGTTACATATAAGGAGTTTTTAAATGGTACTTGCAAAATCAAATTTTCTTGGTTTATTGATAAAGAATTGAAACGGTTAAAATATTGTGACCTCACAGGACATGAAAAGATTCGCTTATTTGAAAACATTGATATTCCAAAGCTGCTTCCTACACTTACAAATAACAATGGGGTACAGAAGCTGTGGAAAGATTTCTATTCGCTTGTGCAACAGTTAGGAGAATCTGAGTGTGATGATATTGACAAATTTGAAACATTTGCTAAATCCTGGGTAACTGAATTTGTAGCTCTATACCAAACAAAGGATGTGACCCCATACATGCATGCATTTTCTATGCATGTGTCACAGTTCTTACGTTTACATGGGAATATTTCATCTTTCACACAACAAGGCCTTGAAAAAGTAAATGATATTACTACAAAATTTTATCAACGTGCTTCAAACCATCATGATTTTGACAGCTTAAAACAGATCCTTGAAAAACATAATCGGCTAGAGACTTTGGAGCATCGTGGATTCTTCAGAACAAAGAAGACACAGAAATGCTCACTATGTGGATCAGTTGGCCATAACAAACATCTCTGTCCTAAAAACGTGTACAACTATGATTATTTGGTGAATGGAAGGATCAGCCAATAATTAAACTGATTCACTCTATGTTTGTATGTAACGTACACCATGAATTTATTATTATTAGTGTTGTACTGGGAAGTTAATAGGTAAATTACCATGTGCTGATATACTACACGTGATATGCTGTTCTTCATTATATAAAAATGTTTCTATCTTTACCAAATGTTTCAGCATTACCGTGTCCACAAGTAAAGCTAATCTAATCAAAAACAACCAAGCTGTAAAAAAAGGTGCGGCCCCCAAAAAGGCCATGGTGAAAAAAGATGTGAAATCCAAGGTGGCGGCCAAGAAATGGCTGTGATGGTAGGTTAATGGTTACATTTTAATAACAACAATTCAGGTGAATTTGGTGCCAAGACCAAGCGGCACAAAATTCACCTGAATTGTCGTTATTAAAATGTAACCATTAACCTACCATCACAGCCATTTCTTGGCCGCCACCTTGGATTTCACATTTTTTTTCACCATGGCCTTTTTAGGGGCCGCACCTTTTTTACAGCTTGGCTGTTTTTGATTAGATATCACTTCTTTTTGTATTTGTATACTGCAAAGCTGGCCTATGGCTGGATTTGGGGCTTTTTTAACCCATGTGTTTTTTTCTTTACTACAGGAAGAAGAAAAGAACTTAAAGAAGAATTTTAGTACTTCAATTATTTTTGATTTTATTAGTAATTATACAAATTATATACATATATTTATTACATGCCCATTATTCCCCACAGGATATTTTTTTGCAGCTGGTCTCTCTACTGGGTGACTTGAAATGTAGCTGAACTATATACAGGATGGTTTCTTTGTAGCTGAACTCTCTACAAGGTAACCTCTTCTAGCTGGTCTCTCTACAGGGTATTTTGTTTCTAGCTGAACTCTCTACAGGTGATTTGTTTGCAGCTAAACTCTCTACATGGTGGTGTCTTTGTAGCCATCTCTCTACATGATGGTTTCTTTGTAGCTGAACTCTCTATAAGGTGACTTCGTCTAGCTGAACTCTCTGCAGGGTGATTTGTTTGCAGCTGAACTCTCTACATGATGGTTTCTTTGTAGCTGAACTCTCTACAAGGTGACTTCGTCCAGCTGATCTCTCTACGGGGTGATTTGTTTCTAGCTGAACTCTCTACAGGTGATTTGTTTGCAGCTAAACTCTCTACATGGTGGTTTCTTTGTAGCTGAACTCCCTACATGATGGTTTCTTTGTAGCTGAACTCTCTACAAGGTAACTTCTTCTCTACAGGGTGATTTGTTGTAGTTGAATTCTCTACAAGGTGGTTTGTATGAGGCTGAACTCTCTACATGGCGGTTTCTTTGTAGCTGAACTCTCTACAGAGTGATTTGTTTGCAGCTGAACTCTCTACATGATGGTTTCTTTGTAACTGAACACTCTACAAGGTGACTTCTTCTAGCTGATCTTTCTACAGGGTGAATTGTTGTAGCTGAACTATCTACAAGGTAACTTCTTCTAGCTGATCTCTATATAGGGTAATTTGTTTGTAGTTGAATTCTGTGCAGGTGGTTTCTTTGTAGCTGAACTCTTTACAAGGTGACTTCTTCTAGCTGAACTCTCTACGGGGTAATTTCTTTGTAGCTGAACTCTCTATATGATGGTTTCTTTGTAACTGAACTCTCTACAAGGTAACTTCTTCTAGCTGATCTTTCTACTGGGTGATTTGTTTGCAGCTCAACTCTCTACATGGTGGTTTCTTTGTTGCTGAACTCTCTACAAGGTGAATTCTTCTACCTGATCTCTCTACAGGGTGATTTGTTTGTAACTGAACTCTGTACAAGTGCGTTTTTGTGGGTGATCTCAGTGCAGGTTGATTTGTTTGTAGCTGAACTCCTTGCATTGCATCTAGTTTCTAGCTGATCTCTCTACAGGGTGATTTGTTTGTAGCTGATCTCTCTAAAAGTTGATTTGTGTGTAGCTGATCTATCTGCAGGTTGATTAATTAGCAGCCGATCTCTCTACAAGGTAATTTGTTTGTAGCTGAACTGTCTGTAAAGTGATTTATTTGTAGCTGATCTCTCTGCAGGTTGATTTGTTTTAGCTGAACTCTCTACAGGGTGATTTACTTGTGTAGCTGAACTCCTTACATTGTGTCTAGTTTCTAGCTGATCTCTCTACAGGGTGATGTGTTTGTAGCTGATCTCTCTACAAGTTGATTTGTGTGTAGCTGATCTTTCTACTAGTTGATTTGTTTGTAGCCGATCTCTCTACAGGGTAATTTGTTTGTAGCTGAGCTCTGTACGAGGTGCTTTTTTGTAGGTGATCTCACTGCAGGTTGATTTGTTTGTAGCTGAACTCACTAATGGGTGATTTGCTTGTAGCTGAACTCATTACATTGTGTCTAGTTTCTAGCTGAACTCCTTACATCGTGTCTAGTTTCTAGCTGATCTCTCTACAGGGTGATTTGTTTGTTCCTGAACTCTCTATAAGGTGATTTGTTTGCAGCTGAACTCTCTACATGGTGGTTTCTTTGTTGCTGAACTCTCTACAGGGTGTTTTGCTTGTAGCTACTCTCTACAGGGTGATTTGTTTCTACTCTCTACAGGTTGATTTGTGTGTAACTGATCTCTCTACAAGCTGATTTGTTTGTAGCTGAAATCTCTGCAAAGTGTTTTGTTTGTAGCTGACCTCTCTTCAGGGTGATTTGTTTCTAACTGATCTCTCTACAGGGTGATTTTTTGTAGTTGACCTCTCTTCAGGGTGATTTGTTTCTAGCTGATCTCTCTACAGGGTGATTTTTTGTAGTTGACCTCTCTTCAGGGTGATTTGTTTCTAGCTGATATCTCTACAGGGTGATTTTTTGTAGCTGACCTCTCTTCAGGGTGATTTGTTTCTAGCTGATCGCTCTACAGGTTGGTTTGTTTGTAGCTGAACTCTCTATATACACGGTGATTTGCTTGTAGCTGAACTCCTTACATTGTGTCTAGTTTCTAGCTGATCTCTCTACAGGGTGATTTGTTTGTAGCTGATCTCTCTACAAGTTGAATTGTGTGTAGCTGATCTCTCTGCAGGTTGATTTGTTTGTAGCCGATCTCTCTACAAGGTAATTTATTTGTAGCTGAACTGTCTAAAAGGTGATTTGTTTGTAGCTGATCTCTCTGCAGGTTGATTTATTTTAGCTGAACTCTCTACAGGGTGATTTATTTGTAGCTGAACTTCTTACATTGTGTGTAGTTTCTAGCTGATCTCTCTACAGGGTGATTTGTTTGTAGTTGATCTCTCTACAAGCTGATTTGTGTGTAGCTGATCTCTCTGCAGGTTGATTTGTTTGTAGCCGATCTCTCTACAAGGTAATTTATTTGTAGCTGAACTGTCTAAAAGGTGATTTGTTTGTAGCTGATCTCTCTGCAGGTTGATTTATTTTAGCTGAACTCTCTACAGGGTGATTTATTTGTAGCTGAACTTCTTACATTGTGTGTAGTTTCTAGCTGATCTCTCTACAGGGTGATTTGTTTGTAGTTGATCTCTCTACAAGCTGATTTGTGTGTAGCTGATCTCTCTGCAGGTTGATTTGTTTGTAGCCGATCTCTCTACAAGGTAATTTATTTGTAGCTGAACTGTCTAAAAGGTGATTTGTTTGTAGCTGATCTCTCTGCAGGTTGATTTATTTTAGCTGAACTCTCTACAGGGTGATTTATTTATAGCTGAACTCCTTACATTGTGTGTAGTTTCTAGCTGATCTCTCTACAGGGTGATTTGTTTGTAGTTGATCTCTCTACAAGTTGATTTGTGTGTAACTGATCTCTCTGCAGGTTGATTTGTTTGTAGCCGATCTCTCTATATGGTAATTTGTTTGTAGCTGAACTCTCTGTAAGGTGATTTGTTTGTAGTTGTCTCTCTGCAGGTTGATTTGTTTTAGCTGAACTCTCTACAGGCTGATTTGTTTGTAGCCGATCTCTCTACAGGGTAATTTGTTTGTAGCTGAACTCTCTACATGGTGGTTTCTTTGTTACTGAACTCTCTACAGGGTGTTTTGCTTGTAGCTGATCTCTCTACAGGGCAATTTGTTTGTAGCTGATCTCTCTACAGGGTGATTTTTTTGTAGCTGACCTCTCTTCAGGGTGATTTGTTTCTAGCTGATCTCTCTACAAGGTGATTTTTTGTAGCTGACCTCTCTTCAGGGTGATTTGTTTCTAGCTGATTGCTCTACAGGTTGATTTGTTTGTAGATGAACTCTCTACAGGGTAATTTACTTGTAGCTGAACTCCTTACATTGTGTGTAGTTTCTAGCTGATCTCTCTACAGGGTGATTTGTTTGTAGCTGATCTCTCTACAAGTTGATTTGTGTGTAGCTGATCTCTCTGCAGGTTGATTTGTTTGTAGTGGATCTCTCTACAGGTAATCTGTTTGTAGCTGAACTCTCTATAAGGTGATTTGTTTGTAGCTGATCTCTCTACAGGTAATCTGTTTGTAGCTGAACTCTCTATAAGGTGATTTGTTTGTAGCTGATCTCTCTGCAGGTTGATTTGTTTTAGCTGAACTCTCTACAGGGTGATTGCTTGTAGCTGAACTCCTTACATTGTGTATAGTTTCTAGCTGATGTCTCTACAGGGTGATTTTTTGTAGCTGAACTCTCTTCAGGGTGATTTGTTTCTAGCTGATCTCTCTACAGGTAGATTTGTGTTGATTTGTTCATTGCTGATCGCTCTAAAGGTTGATTTGTTGCAGCTGAACACCCTGCAAAGTGTTTTGTTTGTAGCTGATCACTCTAAAGGGTAATTTGTTTGTAGCTGAACTCTCTCCACTGTGACTTGTGTGTAGCTGAATTCTGTGTAACTGAATTCTCTAGAGAGTGACTTAATTGTAGCTGAATTCTCTACACAGTGCATGACTTGTTTATAGCTGAACTTTCTTCAGTGTGACTTGTAATGTTCTGAATCTCTATAGTGATATATTTGCTTAACTCTCCACATGGTGACTGTCTTCTTGCTGAACTGCCTATAAGATTAACTGTTTGCAGCTGAACTCCCTACAGAATAACTTGTGATGTAATAAAATTCTATAATGGAGTAAATAAATTAGCCGAATGCTCTATTAGGGTGACTGTTCTATTAGAGTATCTCGATCTCGCATTTGCTACACGGAGTTGGCTTTCGAAGTGGTTTGTAATCCGATTCTTCTGTACTACTACAAGGACTTTCTATGAAGATTATTCCAGCTATACACCGATTTTCAGCTCATTGCTCTAAGCAGTTTGCCTAGTAGGCGTGAAAACTAATACTTTTTTATTCATAAAAATCGATCGCGTAATTGTGACACAGGTTGGGTTTTGTGTCATATCTCCGTGGTCTTTATCTCGATTCCTTTCAAACCACCAAAAGGCACTCCTACGATGGTTACTCCATCTACATAGCAATTTTCAACTCATTCCATGAAGCGGTTTACCCTGTAGGCGTGACAACAAATCGATCTTGTTTTACACGAATAATCGGTCATAACTCCTGAACCATTCATCGGACTTGTACCAAAGTTTGATGCTAGGATTCGCCTTTGGACTCCCTTTCTGTGTGCCAAATTTCAAGGCGATCGGAGTACGCGTTTGCTTGTTATAGCAATTTTTGCAAGTGTGCGAAAAGACGAAGAAGAAAAAAAGCGAAGAAGAAAAAACGAAACTTTGGTAGCTCGTATCTCGGAAATGGCTGGAGCGATTTCCTTCAAATTTGGAATGTAGACTCCCTTGGCTGGCGGGAAACTGTGTAGCAAATTTGGTTCCAATCAAATAAGTGATCACCGAGATACAAAGGTGTGAAAATGACGTTTTCGTTCTTCCTGTCAATATACTCACGGTGTGGCGCGCCGGCTTCTTGGGCCGCACGACACACTATCGTGTGTCTTGATACTTAGCAAATGTCCATTGTCTGTGGTAACACGAGTAGGAGCAGAATCCAAACTTGGCATGTACTTAACAAATGGCCTCTTTTTGCGGATGTAAAATTCAAATGCTTCTTTTAGCACATACCCATAATTACCCTTAACATTAATCCCTCTGTAGTGCCAGTTGGGCCCCAAGAAAACATTCAAATCTTGATAGCTTGTAAGTTTGTAGTACTGTGTACCACCAACCTTTCTTGAAGGTGTACCAGCTAGTTTGAGACTACCATTAAACACTAATATATCAAACAGCATTGTTAATTTTTATCTTGGGCGCCATTCTACTGCACGATAGTCCATTCTTGATCTTTAAATGCAACTCATCAAATGATGAAAACGGGGTATACCGATCACAAGTTGTTGCAACTGCCCCAGATTCCTGTTCTTCCTCTAATATTTCAATTTCTGCTCGTTCTTTCCATTCGTCAAAAGAATGGCTGTAACCAATGTAGTGCACTTTTACCCTGGAGTCCTTTTCTTCGATGACCTTCACGGAGAACAGCTCCTGAGACTTTGTCTTCACTACGCTGCCGTGGCAGCTTGCAGTGTGCTACGTCGCGATAATTACTCCAACGTTGTTTCCTTCTCCGTCTCTCCATTGCCTGGTAACGTATTATAGTATGCAGACCTCGCGTAATAGTATGCGGAGCTTGCACTTAAACGGATTCATTTGCACTATAAAGTCTGGCAACACCTGACCATTCGTGTGAACACATGATAAGAACATCGCATACCATAATGACAAAGGTTTTTGAATCAATTTGCTATCAATATTAAAAACTTTCATTGTTTATGGTACATGACTTGTAGTCAGTTAGAATAAAGAATCCTTTAGTTCTTCAGTTGTCACTTGGCTCGTCACTTGGTCAGTGCAAGTACATACATGCATTCATACTGAAAATAAGATAGATTCTTCAAAGACCATGCAAGGGTTATCTGAAAGGCTTCTTTCAATTAGTGCATAATGTTGCTAAAACACTAGTTCAGTATGCTAATGTTCCCAGACCCTTACGTTCAAATAAGCATAGTCTAGCTACCACCAATAAATATTGTTTCATATGGTGTAACCATTTCTATTAGCAGAGGTGATCTGTTACAGAAGTGGTCTTGTTTTGTGATAGAGGTTGTGTAATAAAGAACCTGAGATATTTGAGACTGGTATAGGTGAACTCACAACTTTATATCACCATGAACTTCAGAAAAATTTCTGGAGGAGTGTTACAATGCAAGAGGAGGTTCAATCATGTTGTATCCTGCAGTAAAATTCAAAATGCTGTTTTGGTATTTCACAGATTTCCACTTGATGATGCTGTATAACTATACTATCGGTATGCATTTTAAACCTCCATTACTTGCAGATATAATATAAAAGTATAACATTCTTACTTACAGTAAGACAGAATTGTTGGCAAGATGACTGCAGTTTGTACAGCAGTCCATATCTTTTTATATGCACACTTTTCATATAAAACAGTGAAGCTTTAAAAACTGTTTTTTAAAAAATCCATGGTATTACAGTGTCAAGAAATTAGATGGTGTGTTAACTAAATAGTTGGTATATTGCTAAGCATTAATTTTCCGTTTAGATTTGGTCCTTGAATCTCAATAACAGCCAATTTGGTAAGTGTCACGTGACTGTCAGTCCATGCATGATTTCACAAAATTTTGGTTCAGTGTTTACTGCCTTTAATTTGTGATAATACATGTACTGAATATAACCAGTTGATCTTAGCAAAAACCAAACTAGTTTACATTTATCTTGAATTTCTTATAAAAACTTTGTTGTCTATAGGAAAAAGACAAAGAGCTGCTAAAGTTTCAGCCTTACATGTTGAATACTCTTGAGGGTAGAGGGCAGGAACAACGAAAGCTGCACATTTATATACATACAGTGACTATACCAAGCACTTTTTAAACCAATAATTTACAAGTGCAACAGTCAATACAATGAAATTGCAACTTGTTCACCATGAATTGGCAAATCGTGCAGTCGTTAACCCAAGCTTACAACGTACAAGCAAGAAGAAGGCTGTTAAGCTTAGAAATGGCAACAATAAAGTTAATTTTTATCGCAACATAAGATAAACACATGTAACTCACATGTGCACGATGGTAGCTAGTTCTACTTTGTACAGAAACTTTCCTGAACAGGCAAATCAATGACATCATGTGTATTAGTTATATCAGTCTGCTTACTGCTTTGCTGTCTACTGCTAAAACATGCATTAATTATCATTGTACCAGCCCAATGTATTTTGTAAAATAGTGTACTGTATATTAACTAATCACATTTTCACGGAATGGGTAACATAATACATTTTAAATGCAATGTCAAGTAGCTCAACTGAATATATAAACATGCTGTGACACCATGTGTATACACCAACCCAAATACGATGCATACCATATTCCTGTACAGTACAACTTTCACCCATTGTAAAGCTGGCAATATAATACACTAAGTGATCTCACTGTAGTACATGTCTCATGATCTGTACACTTACATTTTGTTAGTGTGATAACGACTAGTGACAGGATCTTAATTAGACATCTGACCATGAACACAAGAATACTTTACAAGTGTACATTTCTGCTGTTCTTAAATTTAGCCTTTTCCAAAACCCTTGGTGTTACCGTCTATCTAGCTACATAGCATAAAGTCCTGGAGTCTCTGAGTTAGTCTCGGGTGGTCAGACCGCTTTTTTCCGTGTATTGGGTGGGGAAAAAAGGGTCTGGTGCAGCTTCAATAGCTGTTTACTTCTAAGCCGTCCCCAGACACTGGGGACACTAATTGAATAACATTGGCCGCAAAAGAGGCGCCGATGACGTCAGTAAGTAAACTCGAGATGTTTCTCCTTTAAACGAATCTTAATTTACTCCGATGTCTCTTTTATATATATATATATTTATTTTTTATTTTTCCCGGGGTAACCAGCACCCCTTGCCACCACCCCTAGCCAGGGGCGTAGCTAGCCAGACGGTGGTGGGGGGGGCAGGCATCCCCCACAAAACACTCGACATTTTTCATAATTGCACAAAAGGCTAATGACCCAATGACGGGCAAGCCAACATACGGTGTTGTATTATTATACAGCTTATGTAACTCAGTAGCTACATAACTACTTCATTACTGATTGCTACCATGCAGTTATCACTTATCAATGGAAATATTTTCGTCGAGCATCATCGCACGTGCCACAACTGTACTCCAACAAGTTCGTCCACAATCCAGTAGAACTATATTGTGAATATTTTAGTACAAATACAATGTGTCACAGTTACTTACGTCGGCCACAGTCTGTGCTGCAGTCCTAGTACACTGGCATAGTATAACGAGCTCACTCACTTCAGCCGGCGAAATTCAAACGCCATGTATTGCACGAAACCCCAACTCTATACCTTTCCTGTTAGCAGAATTTGTAAGCTTGTGACTGATCATCTGACTGAATGACAAAGTGAAAAAAATTAAACTGGCATGCCACTACACTGTAGCTACGAAGATCCAGTGTGATTAACTTGGGAAAATGAAGTTGGTCCATTTAACACTTTATCACCTCGTAGGTTTGTAGCATCATTGCATATCACTTGTCACTTCTGAGTTGCGACTCTTGCCAAGTCACCTTGAGCGGGTCATCCCTGATCTGTCTTTAGATTTAAAAAATACACTATCACGTGAGTAGTGTAGGCTAAATATAGAATTGTGTCTAATATTTTCGTTCACCTGAAAGCATAGTCTTCACGGGGGAACCCCTAGGGATTGGGGCATACCTTATTTTTAGCGCATCGTTTTATTAATTGCTTGTAACGCGCAAGAAATCATCGTATTATTATCACCATTTACAAACGAGTTTAATGTTGTGTGCACTCGCGTGGTAGCGCACAAACAGTAATTTGGGATGCGTGTCAGTTACTGGAAAGCTTGTGACGGAAGTTTAAAAAAACATCACTTAGTGACGGGGGCAAATGCCTCCCCTTGCCCCCCTTGGCCACTGCACCATTCACAAACGAGTTGAATGTTGTGTGCACTCGCGTGGTAACGCACAAACAGTAATTTGGGATGCGTGTCAGTTCCTGGAAAGCTTGTGACGGAAGTTTTAAAAAAACATCACTTAGTGACGGAAGGGCAAATGCCTCCCCTTGCCCCCCCTTGGCTACGCCACTGCCCCTAGCACTAGATGTTGAAGTGCTAGACAAAAATTGGACTGAGATTAAAGGGAGCAATTAAAATAATTAGGGGGAAGGCACCCGACCCTCTGATAGTACAAGGTCAAGTGCCCTATGGCTGAGCAGCAGCCACAGCAGCTTTACGTCGTAACGAGCGACGCATTTCCAATTAATGCCTCCTACAACCCTTCAGAAAAGCGACAAGCGAGAAACCACGCGACAACAAAGCATTGGCCAACCTTTCGTAACACCGTGCGTCGGTGAAGGTACTTTATTATAGCGTTTTGAAAGTTTTTCCTAATCGTGTAACAAGACTCACAACCAGAGCAGGAGGGTAGGAATACTTCATTGCTTTACTGACGTCATGGCACCTCCTTTGTGACAAATGTTATTCAATTAGCGTCCCCAGCATCTGGGGACGGCTCAGAAGTAAACAGCTATTGGAGTTGCACCAGACCCTTTTTTCCCCACCCAATACACGGAAAAAAGCGGTCTGGCCATGCGAGACTATCTCTGAGTAGCTACATGGTCAGACCTCTTGACTAGCAAAGTCCCAATTTGCCAACTTTGTAATTAGTTACCATTCGTACGTGTTGTAGACGGATTTCCTGAGGGTATCTGCACGAGTGAAGGAGCCTAAAACGAGGCCTCAAATCATGTTGTATCCCACAATTACATTCACTGAGTTGTAAAGTACATAGCTCACGTGATTGATAAAGCAGACTAGATTCATATAGTCGATCATTCTTACTGTTTACTTTGCTGTCTGGCACTACTTGACCCGTCTCATAGCCTGTAAAATTTCGTAAGTGTCACGTGACTGTCGGTTCAATAGCGCACGCGTTATTGCACCGACTTTCGGTTCAGTAACCACTGCCAATATTATCTAAACCAAAATAGCTAAGCTGTAAAAAGAGTGCGGCCCCCAAAAAGGCCAGGATGAAAAAAGATGTGAAATCCAAAGTGGCGGCTAAGAAATGGCTGTGATTGTAGGTTAATGGCAAAAATTATAATTACGACAATTCAGGTGAATTTTCATTGCTTCCTCCACTAGGATTCGGCACCAAATTCACCTGAATTGTCGTAATTAAATTTTTGCCATTAACCTACAATCACAGCCATTTCTTGGCCGCCACCTTGGATTTTTCTTCCTGGCCTTTTTGGGGGCCGCACTCTTTTTTTACAGCTTAGCTGTTTTGGTTTACATATCACTTCTTTTTGTATTGCAAGCCACAAAGCCAGCCATTAACTGGCTTTGGTGCTTCCTTCTAACTTGTTTTTATTTCTTTTCTGCAGGAATATTGGAACAAAGGAAGAAATGTTGTGTACAGTTTTGTCTGATTAAAAAGTATTTGTATATTTAACAATGACAAGATGATTTTGTTTCCAACAGATATTTCTACAGGGTGATTTGTTTGTAGCTGCTCCCTATAAGGTAACTTGTATCCAGCTGATATCTCTACAGGGTGATTTGTTTGTAGCTGAATTCTCTACATGATGGTTTCTTTGTAGCTGAACTCTCTACAAGGTAACTTTTTCTAGCTGATCTCTCTACAGGGTGACTTGTTTGTAGCTGAACTTTCAACTTGATGGTTTCTTTGTAGTTGAAATCTCTACAAGGTAACTTCTTCTAGCTGATCTTTCTACAGGGTGACTTGTTTGAAGCTGAACTCCCTACATGATGGTTTCTTTGTAGCTGAACTCTCTACAAGGTAACTTCTTCTATCTGATCTTTCTACAGGGCAATTTATTTGTAACTGAATTTTCTACAGGGTGGTTTGTTTGCAGCTGAACTCTCTGCAAGGTGACTTCTTATAGCTGAACTATCTACACAGTGATCTTTTCATAGCTGAACTCTCTACACGGTGATTTGTTTGCAGCTGAATTCTCTACAAGATGATTTGTTGCTAGCTGATCTCTCTATAGGGTAACTTGTTTGTAGCTGAACTCTCTACAGGATGGTTTCTTTGTAGCTGATCTCTCTACAGGGTGACTTGTTTATAACTAAACTCTCTACAAGGTGATTTGTTTGCAGCTGAACTCTCTACAGGGTGGTTTTTTATAGCTGAACTCTACAAGGTGACTTCTTCTAGCTGATCTCTCTCCAGGGAAATTTGTTTGTAGCTGAATTCTCTACAGGATGATTTGTTTGCAGCTGAATTCTCTACATGATGGTTTCTTTGTAGCTAAACTCCTTGCAGGGTGATCAGTGTGGTTGTAACTGAACTCTCTACTGGATGGTTCTTTTTAGCTGAACTCTCTGCAATGTGATTACTTCTAGCTGATCTCTCTACAGGATGATCTGTTCATAGCTGAACTATCTGCATGGTGATTTGTTTGTAGTTAAACTCTCTACAAGGTGATCCTTCTAGCTGATCTCCCTACAGGATGACTGGAACTCTCTACAGGGTGATTTGTTTGCAACTGAAATCTCTACATGGTAGTTTCTTTGCAACTAACTTGTCTATAAGGTGATGTCTTGTAGCTGATCTCTCTACTGGATGACTTGTTTTTAGCTGATCTCTCTATAGAGTTATAACTTTCTCTATAGAGTTATAACATGTTTATATAGCTGAACTCTTTACACAGTGGCTTTTTTGATTGATTGCTGAACTCTCCAGCTACATGGTGACTTGTTTGTACTACAGAGTGACTTGTTTGTAGCTGAACTCTCTACAGATTGACTTACTTGTAGCTGAACATTGTATAAAGTAACTTGTTTGTAGCTGATCTAGATGAACTCTCTACTGGATAGCTTTTTTGTAGCTGAGCCCTTTACGCAGTGACTTTTTTGTAGCTGAATTCTCTACATAGTGACTTGTTGTAGCTGAACTCTCTACAGGGTGACTTGCTTGTAGTTGAATTGTCTATAAGATTAACTTTTTGTAGCTGAACTCCATACCGAATAACTTGCAATGTAATATAATTCTATAATGGAGTAAGTTAGAAACTGTAGGATATCTATAGGGATTATGTAATGTATCACGTGTTCTTTTGGTTGACATCGCGTGGTGAACAGTTGTTGAACCTCGTGTTAGACGCGAACCAGTAGTGAAGCCCCTAGAACGATTCTTAGTGTATTTTACATGGTCCTTCGAGCCTTACCAGCGAACCAGCGACCAACGGATACCGTTCAACGTCTTTGAAGTGGATACTGCCAGAACTCGCCGTTGAAATTTCTAACCAGAAACGCAAAATCCTTGGTACCGGGCGAACGGTACCCCGGAAGGCGAGTAAATTCTTTTCATCCGAACGGTTATTTGTGTGCTGTTGTTCGTTTATCTAGATTTGAAGTGGGCGTCAATTGGAACTCTAGTTATTCTACTGGTTTCGTGATTGATATTGTGGAATTAACAGTGTGTAGAGATTATTAATAAATTGTACAGCTGTGAGAAGCCATGGCGGAATTAGCTCGTAAGAAGAAAATCCGTGGAGGCCATCGAGCGTCAGCCACTAGAATGGTCACACAGGTACTCGATGCGATAGAACACCCGGACAACCCGGAGTCAACCTTGACTAAGCTTAAACAATGTAAGGCGGCGCTTGAAGAAAAGCTAGATACTGTGAAACAGCTGGATGCTGATATTCTTGGTGAGGTGGACGAAACTGATGTAGAAAATGAAATTGATCAGGCCGATGTCTTTAAAGAGAAGGTACAGAGGGCAATCATTGATGCAACAAGTGCAATTACAGCAAAGGAAGTACCAGTAAGGGGGCACTCATCCATTGTCACACCACCACCACCACCTACTCTTCCAACTGCAACAACCCGAGTTAAGTTACCAAAATTGTCATTAAAAAGGTTTAATGGTGACTTGACCAAATGGTCCACGTTCTGGGATTCCTTTGAATCCTCAATACATCAGAATTCGGATTTGTCTTCAATCGATAAGTTTGCATAATTGAACTCCTTGGTGGAAGGATCAGCAGCTGAGGCAATATCCGGTTTGAAAATCACAGCTACAAACTACGATGGAGCTATTGCTATATTGCAGAAGCATTTTGGTGACAAGAAGCAGATAATCGCCAAGCACATGGACACTTTGATAAATCTTGATGCTGTCGCTTCACAGAATAACATTAAGGCTCTCCGTCAGTTGTATGACTCAATTGAAGCACAGGTTAGAGGCTTGAAGGCCTTGGGTATAGAATCAGATTCTTACGGCAGCCTTTTGTCGTCTGTGCTCATGAACAAACTTCCTCCTGAGCTACACCTCATTGTTAGCCGTGAAGTGAAGGACAGACAGTGGGAGTTAGATGAATTGAAGAGGATTATTGAAGGAGAGATAGAAGCTAGAGAGAGAGCATCCGGCACTAACGCAAAATTTAACAAGATGCTAGTTAGAGCACCCCCTCCTACTACTGCTGCACTGATGGCAGGAGGTGGAGCTTCAATAGTTAGTTGACAAGTTAAAGGAAGCTCTGTCTCTGAGACCAAGACAAGCCGAGTCGATGATAATTAAAACGTTTGGTTCCAGCAAGGGTGAAAGACAGTTATGTGATGTGGTCTCTATTGGACTTTACACGAAGAAAGAGAGTATGATTGAGCTTTCTCTGCTGTCAGTGCCTTCAATCTGTGAGCCTCTTTCCTGTCAACCTGTGATACATGCAAGCAAGACCTTTCAATACTTATCACGTTTGGATCTTGCTGACCACTGTTCCGAAGAGGATTGCTTGGAGATAGACATCTTGATTGGGTGTGATCATTATTGGAAGCTAGTTACTGGACAGACCCTTCGCGAAGCAGATGGCCCAGTAGCAGTTAATACTAAACTTGGGTGGGTGTTATCTGGTCCAGTGCACGGATTATTATGTACGGCGACTCCCGTGAATCTTGTTACCACCCACACCTTGTTAGTGGATGTGTACACTGTGGATGATAGTTTACAGGAACTTGACCGTACCCTTAAGAAGTTTTGGGATTTGGAATCACTCGGAGTAAAGCAGAACGAGCCATTTGTTTATCAAGACTTTCAGAAGGATATTACCTTTCGAGATGGGAGGTATGAGGTCTCTCTCCCATGGAAGCAATCTCACCCAACTTTACCAGATCATTATGAACTTGCACTAAAGAGGTTAGGCGGGTTGCTTAAACGTTTGAGACATACACCCAGTGTACTGTGTCAGTATAATGCAGTTATCAAGGACCAATTAAGTAGGGGAATTATTGAACCAGTGGATGAACTCAAGGCCCCCAGTCATCAAGTGCACTATCTACCCCATCATGCTGTCATTAGGAGTGACAAGGAGACTACCAAACTCAGGGTGGTGTATGATGCTTCAGCCAGAACCGACGGTCCGGCATTGAATGATTGTCTGTATACAGGTCCTAAGTTTGGACAGAAGATCATGGACATTATTGTACGGTTCCGGTCTCACAAGGTGGCCCTAGTTGCAGACATTGAAAAGGCGTTCTTAATGGTTTCAGTCTGTCCTAAGGACAGAGATGCCCTCCGATTTCTGTGGGTGGATAGTGTCAATGAGAGAACACCCAAGGTCCTGACTTTCCGTTTCAGTCGTGTTGTTTTCGGTGTATCATTAAGTCCCTTCCTCCTAAATGCTACCATCAGACACCATCTCGAGAAGTACAATGATGTCCACCCAGAATTTGTACAGAGGTTTCTAAGGTCAGTGTATGTTGATGATGTAAGTTTTGGTGCTGATTGTGATGATGACGCATATGAACTGTATTTATGATCCAAGCAGATACTTTAACCTCAGAAAGTTCATCACCAATTCGGCAAACTTACAACAGAAAATGAATATGAAAGAGAGTCATTCTACAGTCAATGCAGAAGGCGGACCAGTTAAGGAAGAAGACAAGACTTACACCAAACACCTTTTGGGGGGAAGGCTAGAGCAACAAGACAATGAACAGAAAATCCTAGGAGTGCGGTGGAATTATGTCCAAGATGAACTACTATTTGACCTCAATGAACTGGCAATATTGATCAGCACCATAGAGCCAACGAAGAGGCACATTGTTGGTGTGACAGCGAAGTTCTATGATCCGCTTGGATTTGTGTCCCCTGTCATTGTTCGCTTTAAGATTCTATTCCAAGAACTCTGTAGTAGCAAGGTAGACTGGGATGTGCCATTGTCAGGCCATTTACTGGATAAATGGAGAGCACTAGTGTCAGGATTCCAAGGAATTACGTCAATTCCCAGATGCTACTTCACACTATTAGATAAGGCCTCGAGCTGCTGCAGTCTGCAAGGGTTTTGTTATGTATCATCAACAGCTTATGCAGCAGTTGTATACCTAAGAATAGAAGGAAGTGCTGGCACAGTTGCATATTTTGTGGCATCAAAGACACGGGTGGCGCCAACTAGCAAACTATCGATCCCAAGACTTGAGCTTCTGTCTTCATTGTTGCTAGCGAACCTTATATCCAACATCTCTGTGGCACTAACGACAGAATTTCTGTTGCAAGAGCCATGTTGTTATACTGACTCGAAGGTAGCACTTTATTGGATTAGAGGGACAACCAAGGAATGGAAGCCATTTGTGGAGAATAGGGTAAACGAAGTGAGGAGATTAGTACCGTCAGAGTATTAGAAGCATTGTCCAGGACAGGAAAATCCTGCAGACCTCCCTTCAAGGGGAATTACCCCCACAGAATTAGTGACATCCAAACTGTGGAGACACGGACCAGATTGGCTTGTGGACACTAGGTTCATTATTGAAGAGGAGGAGCTGTGTATGACTGAAGAATGTGCTAAGGAGGTGAGAGTTACTCAGTGTTATCTCGCATGTAACTCATCCACTTGGGACTTGTGCAATATTGGGAAGTTAGTTGATTGTGAGAAGTTCAGCCAAATGCGTCGTCTGTTAAGGGTCACAGCCTACGTTATCAAGTTTGCCAATCTCTTTAAGGTGAAGGGAAATAACGTGGACAATGGAATGGAATTGACGACCGCTGAACTGATGAGAGCTGAAGATCTATGGGTGAAGGAATCCCAAGGGAGCTTACTGCAGCACAAGAGTTTCCGAGCCTGGGAACAACAGTTCCACCTCTTCTTAGATAGTGGAGTTTGGAGGTGCAAAGGGAGGATTGACAATGCGCAAGTCCTGTACTGCACGAGGTACCCCGCATTGTTGGACAAGGAGCACCGTTTCACACAGTTGGTGGTTGAAAATGCGCACAAGAGGGTACTCCACAATGGCGTCAAGGAAACCTTGACGGAAATACGGTCAAAGTTTTGGATTGCCAGAGGTAGGCAGTTTGTTAGACAAGTGCTACTTAACTGCACAGTTTGTCGTAAGACAGAATGTAAGCAATACCCAGTACTGCCAGCACCCCCACTACCTGACTTTAGAGTAAGAGAGGCCCCTGCATTCTCATATACTGGTGTTGACCTGGCAGGACCTCTATACATCAAGGATAAAGGAATCAACACAAATAACAAGGTATGGATCTGCTTGTACACTTGTTGTGTGACCAGAGCAGTACACCTAGAAATAGTTCCTCGAATGACTGCTGAAGCCTTTATTCGAAGTTTTAAGAGGTTCACAGCCAGACGAGGCTTTCCAGTGATGATGATTTCGGATAATGCTAAGACTTTCAAGTCAGCAGCCAAGACGGTACGATCGGTGATAGATGATCGAGAGGTGCAACAGTATTTGACAGGGCTTAAGACAGAATGGGTTTTCAACTTGGAGAGAGCCCCCTGGTGGGGTGGCATATTTGAGCGTATGGTGAAGTCCACCAAACGTTGCTTGAAGAGGACAATTGGTAAGGCCAAGCTAGCCTATGATGAGCTGCTGAATGCCCTGACAGAGGTAGAAATGATATTAAATTCCAGACCATTGTCTTACGTATCGACAGAAGATATTGAAGAGCCATTAACACCTTCTCACTTGATGACCGGACGAAGACTATTGAGCTTGCCAGATGCGGTTCATTACCGAAGACCAACCGAGGATAGTGAGTTTCGAGTAGATGTGTGTCATGAAACAGTGAACCAAAGAATGAGGCACCTTAATTGTACTCTCAACCACTTTTAGAGAAGGTGGAGAACTGAATACTTGCTGCAGTTGAGGGAGTGTCATAGTTATGACAAGAGTGGTGTTAAGAATAGAGAGCCGAAGGTTGGTGAAGTTGTGGTGCTACGGAGTGATAGTAAACTCAGGGGGTTGTGGAAATTGGCAAGAGTGCAGCAAATATTGAGAAGTAGAGATGGCCAAGTTAGAGGTGCTGTATTACAGTTGCCCTCTGGGTAGTCTGGCAGTAACACTTTAAGGAGACCACTACAGTATTTGTACCCATTGGAAGTGGACTGTAATAGAGATGATACTGCTGAATTTGGTATGAATGTACTTGAGACTGATAGAAGGATTGATGAGACACCGAACACTGGTTCAGATCTGGCAGTTCAGCAGGTAAGTACACCTAACACAAACAGGCCAAAGAGAGATGCAGCACGGAAGGCTAATGAGTTCATTAGAGCTGTTATGAGTGACGATACAGACTGACTCACATGCACACATGGTAGGACATGCATCGATATTGCAACACCTATTTCATTTAGAACAGTATCCCTTATTGACCAACTGGTCAATGGGAGGAGTGTAGGATATCTATAGGGATTATGTAATGTATGACGTGTTCTTTTGGTTGACATCGCGTGATGAACAGTTGTTGAACCTCGTGTTAGACGCGAACCAGTAGTGAAGCCCCTAGAACGATTCTTAGTGTATTTTACAGAAACATAGCTGAATGCTCTATTAGGGTGACTGTTCTATTAGAGTATCTCGATCTCCCATATGCTACACGTAGTTGGCTTTGGAATCATAACTCAGTGGTTTGTACTCCGATTCTTCTGTACTACTGCAAGGCCTTTCTATGATAATTATTGCAGCTACACACCAATTTTCAGTTCATTGCTCGAAGCGGTTTGCCTGGTAGGCGTGAAAACTAATAGTTTTTTTTAATTTATAAACATCGATCGCTTAATTGTGACACAGGTTGGGTTTTGTGTCATATCTCGATAGCCTTTAACTGGATTCTTTTCAAACCACAAAAAGCACTCCTACGATAGTTACTCCATCTACATAGCAATTTTCAGCTAATTCCTTCAAGCGGTTTATCCTGTGGCCGTGACAGACCTTCGACCTTATTTTACGCAAATAATCGATCTTAACTCGGTGAATGTTCATCGGATTCCTACCAAACTTGGTACTTAGATTCTCCTTACTAAGCCCTTTAAGTGGCCCAAATGTCAGCCCGATTGGAGCACGAATTCGTGTTTTATGGTGGATTTTGCAAAGTGTGTGAAAAGAAGAAGTAGAAAAAGAAAAAAACCACGAAAAAAACCCAAAGTTTGGCCGCTCGTATCTACGAAATGGCTGAAGCGATTTTCTTCAAATATGGAATGTGGACTCCCCTAGCTAGCCGGAACTTCTGTAGCAACTTTGGTTTCAATCGGATAAGGAATCACGGAGCTATAAAGGTGTGAAAATCGCTTTAACTTTCTTCCTATTAATATACTCACGGTGTGGCGCGCCGGCTTCTTGGGCCGCACGACACACTACCGTGTGTCTTGATATTAATTGTTTCTTGGCTAAATGCGCAATTATAATGCGTTCACGTGCGCATCCATCACGTTACAGATTGGTGAAACCTGCAGTAACTTGTTCTCACCAGAAATGCGGGTGTGGTTGAAAAGTTCCACGCCCTATATCCCAACTCCTTTGTTCTTTTGTTTGTGACCACTCCCTTATATCTGTAAGCCGCTAGTGCAGGTTTATACTGTATCAGAATGGCCGACCCCTCAGCGGTTACAACTAAACAAGTAGATTTTTTTTTGCGAGATGTAGAACAAGAAATCGGAATTCAACCTGTAGAAGGAATTTACGGAAATACATACGCGATAAAATATGCAGGGACAAGCTACGCTGCTCAGGGATTTCAAGTAGATTGGCGTGATGACTTGGAACGAAGTCTTATCCAGGAATGCCACGTTTGGAGCACAGTTCGACACCCAAACATTTCCCAGTTTATTGGCCTTTGGCGTCGTGAAAGCGGCAAGGTTTTTCCAACGATAGTGACGGAGAAAATGCAATACAGTCTACGTTCACTAATGGAGTGTCCCGAAGACCTTTTGAAAATCAACTTGCTGCCTGTTTTTCAGTGTGTCTCATTAGGAATACGGTACCTTCATTTTCAAACTCCTCCGATTGTCCATTGTGGTATCACACCAGATAACATTTTACTGCAACTTAATACATGCAGTCACTGCTATAGTGTACAGGCAGTAAAGATTACCAACGTGGGTGTGGCTAAAGTGATGAAACTAAGTGATTGTAAACAAAAGGATGATTTATTGCCTTTTATACCACCTGAAGCAAGAAATATGGGCAACCTACAATGTGAACCATCATTTGACGTGTTTTCTTTTGGAGCAGTATTCTTGTGCACACAAAGGATGCCTGGGAAGCCAGGGGTGAGTGGAGACCCAGATTCACAGCTTCGAGAGCTCCTAAATCATCTGGATTTAATACCAGAATGTCTGAAGTCAGTTTTACGTTTGTGCTGCAATGCAGTTCCAGGAGAACGTCCTACTATTGCAGAAGTTTCCAGTGGTTTTGAAAAAGTAATCAGTAAGCAAGCAAAAGAGGTTAGTAGGTACAACCAAGAGTTCATAATACTCCCTCTCTGTATTATGAACTCTTGGTATAACCAATACATATATACCTATAATTTGGTCTATACAGATTAGTGCCTGGGAAATGGAAAATCATCCTAGCTATATGTGTGTGTGTGTGTGTCCAAAAAACTTTTTGGAAATCACCCATATGGGTGCATTTGACACATAAAATATTTATTGATTAAGTAATGTGCTTCTTGGTGTAAATCCACTTGTTAATGATTTAATCAATTCTCAACTCCTTGAATTACAAGCTAGAAAGTTTTTAAACAGCATCACCCTATATCATACAGTACGATAGTTCTGTATAGTAGGGGTTGGTAAGAAATCATATGGTTTCATGGATTTTCGCACCTTAAAAATGGCCTTGCAATAAGTTTTACCCGAAAAACCACCTGGAATGCATTAGCACTGTTATAGTGATGCTGTACCTTGGGTAAATGAAGCAAAAAGTCGAATGTTTCGATGTACAGTGAGTTTTAGAAATTTCAAAATTCACCAACATTTCGTCTGCCAGCCTGCCTGCTGTAAGACCCGGTAGCGATAGGTGTACAGCTCCAGAAATGCAGGACAGCCAAGGTAATGACGACGGATATACAAATCTGTTGTTACGATTTCCTTTTGTCCACTGCACCATGCTATTTGCTTTCATCATTCATTCGCTTGTTTGTTCTTCTCGAAGGATAATTAATAGTTGAGGCACTTAATAGTTGCAGCGTGCGCCACAACCCAAACACATGATTTTAACGAAAGTGTGGATACATGTGTGTAAGATGAGGGTGAACGGGTGTAGTACCCAAGGAGTTGTCTCTAGCATTTATTAACGGTGGGTTGTCATTTTATATACTCTTAATTATGAGCTTAGCTTTTTTGCAATGTAGTTATCTAATAATGTCTTTGAGGGGCAGATCCACCTTGGGATCCAGACTTCTAAAAGCGACGGTTCCACTCTTATAATGGTGGACTCTCCAGCGATGTTTTACTGTAAAATCATCAACATTTAGGGCATTAGAAATGCAGCTGAAGCAACAAATGCAACAGTTGCTGTAATAGCTTTAAGCTGAAGACAAAACGAGATTTATTTTTAGAGGCGCTTATTGTGCGTGAAGGTAAAAGGTAGCTGCTTCAAGTGGTATTTATACTATGTGGAAAACAAAAATAGTATAATATATCTAGCTAGCTAGACAAAAAAGTCAACAAACTAGCTATTTAAAAACTTATAAATTTCAAATGGAAGTAGGGGTTGATATAATATACACGCTACAAAAAGTAAGGAAACAAGCTCAAAAATGTTACAGCTGAAATGAGAAATGATCCAGCAGTAAAAAATAAGGAAACAGGATTAGACAACTACTTGCTAAAATGAGACACACTTTAATCCCTACTTTTGGGCAATTTGATGGTCTCATTTCAAGATGCTAGCCAAAAGTAAGCATTAAACTGTGTCTGATTTTAGCAAGTAGTCGTCTAATCTTGTTTCCTTACTTTTTACTGCTGGATCATTTCTTATTTCAGCTGTAACATTTTTGAGCTTGTTTCCTTACCTTTTGTATCATGTATATTATATCAACCCCTACTTCCTTTTGAAATTTATAATTTTTAAATAGCTGGTATATATAGCTAAACATTAAATTCTAATAATTTTCATGCACAACAATATAGGTGATTTCCAAAATTCAGTCACTTATACTATGTTTTTATTTATAAATATCTATACCAAAACAGCCAAGCTATAAAGAAAATGTGGCCCCAAAAAGGCCAGGGTGAGAATAGTTGCAAAATCAAATTTACAATAAAGTTGAGTTGTTAACTTATATTTTTCGGAGAAAACTTTTGTAAAAAATGGTACTACTTGTTAAGCGCTTGCGTCTAATAAATATTATAGGTTTGTGCAATATGGAATCACTACGTTGGGATAGTGTAGTTCATGGTCACCACGTGTATAAGGATATTTTGACTCCGTTTCTGGGTGAAATACTTCATGTTAAACAAGAATATCATAATACAGAGGATTGCTTCGCTCTATGCATAGTGAAAGGAGATGCTAGCGCTCTGGGAGACATTATCATTGGGCATGTACTGCAAGAATTTTCATGTCTTGTTTGGTATTTTATTGAACATGGTGGAAATGTTATGTGTGAAATTACTGGGCACAGGAAGCATGGTATTGGATTAGAGGTACCTTGTATTTATACTTTTAGTGCCAAGAAAAGGATGATTAAAAACTGCATCAAAAGTTGAGAGGCAACTGATCGAGTGAAGAACTGATTGAGTATGTATAGTATGAAATAGTTGTGTTACAAGTGAATAATAATGGTGATGATTACAATGTTTAATTTAGTACACTCACTAGAATAATGTACAACTAGCACACTTCTTCAACCTACAATAAAATGGTCTTGAGCTATAGATTGCACATCTATTGGGTAATCCATCCACAAAAAAAGGATGAAATATTTCCTTGTTAGTGATGGAGTTAAATGATTCAGTAGATATCTGAAGTAGCGTTTCATCATTGGATGGCTTACTCTCACTCTCTGAAGTGAGAAGAATTACTTATACATCATAATCACAATGGCCATCAGAATCAGACGAGGTGTCATTTTCACTGGTAGAGTTGTTACCAGTATCCTCAGAGCTAGCAAAGGGATCACTGTCACCAACTTCAAAACCCTTGATATTTATTTGGTCATCCTCGGACCCATCTACTGACACAGATATTCCACACTTTTTAAAACCTCGCATTACCATATCCTGGTTTGCACACACTTCCTCCCAAGTTTTTCCAATCCATTCAGTTAGCAAAATTCGACGACCACTGGCTGTAAAATTTCATGTACATAATCACTGATATACCCTTCCATGTGAGCAGTGGCAAGATTGTCAACGCTTTCTTGAATGAGCCATTAAAAACCACATCTAATGGTTGGACTAAACTTGTACATCCAGCAGGTATAAGAACAGTTGCAGTATTGCACTCATCATTTAGCTTGGATAATACAGAAGGTGTTTTCTGTGCTTTGTGTTGGTCAAGTGTCAGCAACATTTGACCACAGACATTAGGCTTCCAAAAGTTACAGACCCAATCAGTCATAACTTTCTCATCACACCAGGCTTTTTCTTGAAATTAAACTCCTACCTGTCTGTCATATTTTAGCCTCTCCCTAAGTGTAATGCGCTTACCAGTACCTCTATAAATAACTAGTGGCTTTACTCGTGGTACCCATCTGCAAATAATGTTAGTTGCACAGTACACTGGTGTTCATTATCTAAGCCAGAGCTGCCTCCTTGTACCCAAACACTTTTTACACCTTTGGTTTCATACGTTGGCCCATTAGTGAAAGTGAATGGAAGTGGAGTCTGGTCTACATTAGCCACACTGCTACTTGTGAATCGACCTAATTCTCCTATCTGCTCCCCGACTTTACCTCCTGTCTAATTTCTTGATGAAACCTTCGAATAAGCTGTCGTTTGTCAAGTGGAGTGTGTTGTGCTTTGTTGGTTGGTCGCCGAAGACTGATGTTTAAGCATTGTTTGAAACCATCGAACCACCCATTAGAAAATTCAAAATCAGCATCTGGGTTAACCTTCAGTCCTTGTTGGCGTAAGCTCCGATATTCCTTATACAGTGAATCTTCAACACCAGGGTAATGCGAAGTTCGTTTGAACTGCACATGCTTGTGGCCTTTCTGGCTCTTACTAATCTTTTTGATCCACCTCAGAACAGTTTTTGTGTTCAAGTCATACCTTTTGCAAGTCTGGTACAAATTCTTTCCATTTTTCCAGTACCACTGACAAACATCCATCCCTCGTGTAGCTTCATCTCGTTTTAGATTCTCTCCTCGTGTTCGGCCATGTGCGCCTATCAGCCATGGTTATTGAGCCTCGTGTTGGGCCACGTGTGCCAATTAACCATGGTTAAGTACAAGAAATGCATGTGCGCTTAACAAATAATATTCGCTTAACAGATACATGCGCTTAACAACCCTACTCTACGGTATCCAAGAAATGACTGTGACGGTACGCTAATGGCAAAAATTTCAATAATGACAATTCAGGTGAATTTGTGTTGCCTTCTGATTTCTCCTTTAAGGTCTATTTAAAGCCTCCTCACTACCAAATTTGCCAATTTACTGCTTCTAAACTGCTATAGCTTGTAATCATAAAGTACGATAGGGCTGTATAGTAGGGACCACAAAAGACTAGGCGTGCCCCATGAAATAACATCACCCAAAAACTAGCCTCAATTTTCCCTGATGACAATGAGGCAGTATTGGTTAGGTAAAACTAAGTCAGAACAAGCTTTCAATTGACCCGACATGCCTTCAACAAGTTGCTACGGAATTTTTTAAAAATAAATTATTTAGCGGAATTTTCTGACTGACTGACTGATGCCTTCAGACAAGCATAACTCGATAACGGCTAAGGCTACGGGCTTGACTTTTTCACTGTTCAACGTTACTTTGGCCTGAGAGATGTGTTTTGGTATACTGCAGTATTTACAATGCATTCTTCATGGACTTACCAGTGTCCTCCTTTGTGTCCCATTCATCTTTGCTGACAGCGAAAAGTGTCAATTTGGTGGTAGCACATGATGGCTTCCCTTCGTAACGGAAATCGTCCGTATTTTTCATAGTGGCTATTTTGATTGCAGAGGTGCTTTTCGAACAGTTCTTGATTCATACTGCTGTGTAACGGGTTGAACATAGCCAACAACGAAGCGTAATGGATACTTCACTTTTCAGACCATAATTGATATTACTGGGGTGCGCGGCACTATTTCTTTCTTTTGGTATGCATGGATTACAAAGCTGCTTTTTGAACAGTTCTTGATTTGAAATGCTGTGTAACGGGTTGAACATAGCTGAAAAGAAGCATAATGGATACTTCACTTTTCAGACAATATAGCTGGGGCACGCTGCGCCATTTCAGATGTGGTATGTATGGGCTCACAAGTCTTAATAATTATTTACAAAAAAGTTTACAAACATGGAATTTTCAACTAGAGTAGGGACCATAGCACATTGATAAAAAGTACTGAAACAAATTAGAGTAGTCCATGATATTAAATCACAGTGAAACAATAAGAAGTGTTATATTCCTACTGTGCATTTCCGTTGTGATATCTTGAGCACAGTAACTCACCACGACATGCGAGCTCCCTCAGGTGGCTGCTCCAGTAACTGCGTGTTTTTGCACGTGATGTATTCCAGTCATGCGTCGTGTCAAGTCGTGGCCTGGATTTGAGCACTCGTGAGGGATTCTAATGTTACCTCTGGGTGACAGTAAAACAATAAGAAGTGTTATATCCCTCACATGCCAAAGAAATCGTGGGTTTAAAATTGGCTACACGAGTGTCAACTGCATGCGAGTGTAACATTACCTCTGCGCGGTACTTTAATATCATGGACTCCTCTGACTTGTTTCAGTACTTTTTATCGATGTGCTATGGTCCCTACTCTAGTTGGAATTCCAATTTTTTTGTGTACTTGTAAAATTATAAAACTCGCTATAGAATAAGGAATTCAATTATCAAAGTTGTTGTTTACACAACAGCAACCACAAAGCCAGTATATAACATTAAAATGAAACCACACGTATAATTTTACAACTTATCAGCATTGCTAACCCGTTGGTAGTTGAAGCGATTATCTCCAAGTCTGGTTTTCAGGCTTTTCAGCAGGTGTGCATGTGCATATACATACAAAACCACTGATTTGAGGCATACAAAAGTAGCCATATGCCACTCTAATATATGTAATGTCTCCTTACTGTTCCTCTTCATTAGTATATAGCACCAATATCACTTCAAAGCATCATCTACAATGCTTATTATCAACCATCAAAAAGTGTGCACCTTTCTGCAATCATGCGCGGGCACTAGTTATTCCCATTCACTTTAGGGTGTGACCATTATAGATATGTGCAGGGGCTACTAAAACATTTGACAGAGGCTACAGAGCACTAAAAAAGTATGCTACAGATTTTTGTAAATGGTTGTGTCATATGATGGTTTTGGTAGTGAATTAACACAAAATGTGCAGCACAGTGTTGTATCATCCCTAGCTTGTGGAAGTTGGTTAGAAGATTGCCGTATTCTCAGGTCATTGGTGGGCAATTGCTGGAATTTAGTCCCAAATGAACGTCCTTCAACTGTGCAAGTTTCTGAGATGATTCAAAGAGTTAAGGTGGCACTGAAGTATTCAAATGAAGCCTTAAAAGGCTAATGGGACATCATGTTTGTGGCCATGCGTGAAAAAAACTAGTAGAACAAAGCAAAGCGCTTTGAAATATTGAAAGAACCAACTCTATTAGACTGTCAGGCTACTATTGCTGATACAAGTAACGATATTCACGTACTAACTTCACCACCTTGTCAAAACTCTGTTAACTTCATGGTGAAAAACACCAGCTGTCATCGCGCGATTACTGCTTTACGGAGTGGGCCCTGGCCAGTTACACTGTTTTACAATTCGTGAAATAACTCCATACTTATGTACCATAGACCCTCAAAATTTGGCAGAGGCACTGGTGAAGCATTTCTTTACAGGGCTATGGAAAGATTTTTCGCGATTCACTGTTGACGGGCGTGATATCACTTGTTGAAAAATGTGGGTTGCATTTTAACCAGTTTTCACGTTGTTATCGTTAAAAAGGATTCATAGAGTTGTTCTACAAGGTGAGAAACCATAAGAGCCAAGGCGGCTTAACGCTAGGTTGTTTTTGGGGTGAGTTATTTTTAAAATCGGCTCGTAAGTTCAGAGTTTAATAGCCACGAAATTAAAGCGGGTGATTTCACAGAGTTTGGCATGCTAAGCTACAACATTACAGGCTATCATAAGAGCCCTTTAAACGTAGACTACATGGTTAACAAGCACAGTTCTCCACCATCCTAAAATAGCTAATTAAGTGCGTAGGATAATTTTAATCGTGACAAATGGGCATTGTACAGCTTCACATAATTACTTCAGTGCCACCTTAAGGTATGAAGGAGTGAGCTTAGTCAATATTTTGCCATGCAGTGGATCCTTGGTTATCCCCAATGGTTAACCACAATGGTCTTAGGTAATAGTAAAATTGTGTTCAGATAATTGAGTCCGGCCATCCAAAAACAGTCAAGCTGTATAAAAGGTGCAGTATTCAAAGCCTGCATAGGTAGAAATAGTGAAATCAAAGGTGGTGTGCTGCAATTATGTTATTTTTAATAATGGCTTTGTTCATAATTAATGTTTATTATCATTGCAGACATGAATTGGAAATGGCTGCCACCTTTGACTTGATTTCACAACTTTTTTCATCCAGGATTTTTGGAGGCCGCACCCTTTTTATACAACTTGGCTGTTTTTGCATAGATTTCATTTCTTTGTACTATACGTATAACAACAAATAGTGGCAAAACTAGAGACACTTTCCTACTCCTTGCAATTTTCCAAAGTGAAACCATTCTCATGTAACCATTAAGGTAGTGCTGACCAGCTATACAAAACAAATTGTTTCAACCCACGCACTTATTGAGATATTTTAGGGTGGTGTATAACTTAATCTATGCCTAAAAAGCTGTTGTAATAGCCTGTGGTAATAGCCTGTGGTGCTTTAGGTTAGCATACGAAGATTTGTAAAATAACACGCCTTCATTTTTTGCCTATAGCTATAACTCTGAAGTTCCAACCTGATTTCTAAAATAACTAACAACTTAGCACTAAGCCACTTCGATTCCTACCATTTCTCACTTTGTAGAACAATTGCATGCTTTCATTTTCACTGATAACAACATGGAAAGTAGTGAAAATGCACACCCTGTGGACTACAACATTGACTAACAGCTCCATCAAGCCTGAATCACAAAAATTCGAAGCATACTATTATAGAATAATGCTTACCCAAAGATGCCTATACCAAATTTTGATGGTCTGTAGTAAAGTTATTTAGCAAGAAAGGAGACGGTGTGACTACTGACTAGTCAGGACACGCTTTGTATAACAGTAATCATGTGATGGCAGCTGGTTCCATTCGCCAGTAAGTTGTACCAAGCTAATAGTTTTAAAGCATGAATAGTGTTAGTTGTATCAACAGCAGTAGCTGGGCGGTCTAACAGAGCTTGTTCTGTTATTCCAGCGAGATGCTTTGCTATGGTCATATGGATTTCCTCATTTGTTTGTGCATTACCACAAATGTGCTGTACAGCTGTTTGCCATGAATCACACTTTACGGAATACGTTTTACAGATTTAAATTGCCAGTTGTTGAAAAGTTTTTGTAACATTTGATGAAATTTCAGTTGCTGTTTTTACTGAAAAATTGGTGGTGCACTGCAAGCGAGATTGTACGATTATGTAAGTGTGGAAGAGTTTGTCACGAAGTTTTGTGAAGATGCATTAAGATTAAGGCTGTTTGTAGTTGATATTAGGGTGTCCTATATAAGAGCTAAATATGGAGGTAGTAAAGAGCCTTGCAATTGAAAGTGATGTACTTGTGATGCTGCCTGGAAAGTACCTTTGGTTGTGTTAGCAGCTGTTTATTAACCCAATTCAACTTTGTATGGGTGTTATAGTCATGACATTCTTGTCACCATTATTGTGATAACATTGCTTAATTACATTCCTTTGTTACAACTCTATAATGCTAGAGTGACCACATCCTTCCTCTTTATTTGAAGGGGCAGACACTGCCACACTAGGTTGCATGTGGTGTAATCTGACAGAAGGATGAAACATGCATGCTGTAGTGTATACGAATACAGTCACTGCATGCATCAGTCTGGTGCCAGGTTGCTTTCATGATTTAAATGTATTCGGGTCCTGTTATAGCCCAGTTTCTTTTGTGGGCCATGCCCACTTATTAGGATTATGTGTTTCAGTGCATAGAGCCTCACCCATTTATCAATGGCTGTGTTTGAATCCATGTCTGTTGTTGTCTGCAAGCCTATGTGGAGCCATGCCCACTAATCAAGTGTGACTAGTCTTACAGCAGCAGCTTGTCATGAGCCACACTATTTGCATGAATGGAATTACCAGTAAGGTGCATGTTTAGGTAGTATCCATGAAGCAACTACCTCAACAACTATCAAAAGCTTGGACACAAGGTGTGAAAATATAGACGGATTTTAATTGGTGAGGAATTGCCAATTCTCCAAAGTAGTTTACAGCCAAATTTTTGTTGTTATGTGGTATTTTAAATAGTCCAAAGCCAACCATAAACTGGTTTTTGTTTTGTAACTCTATAGCTATCAATGCAATTTCTTTTAACCACAAAAGGTTTGAGCTATGATGGTTCACATACCTATTTTCAAGTTAATACCATAAGTGGTTTATCGTGACAACAAGTCAATGCAAATAATTATCTATAGCACTATTTTATCAGAAATGCACCAAACTTGGTACATGATTTGCCATAGTATGTTCTTAAAATGTACCAAAGCTCTAGAAAATCAATCTCCGCATTTGCATTTTATAAAGTGTGTGGAAAGAATACTCAAAGCCCCTGAGTCCCTTAAACAAAGAAAAAATTAAGAAATTAGGTCAGATTTTGAGGGCTCATATTTCATGATTGCATTCGGCAAACTTGCTCAAATTTGGTATGTGGAGTGCTGAAGGTGGAGGGTATTTGCAGTATAAAAATGAATAAGAAGGGAGCATGGAGCTACATATGCATGAAATCATGTTTTGTTGAATATGGCATGCCGGTTTCTTGGCCACATTAATTGTTAGGATAACTGAACTGCATATGAGTTGAAATACTCTATAGAATGTACACTTGTACTCAAAATACTTAGACAGAATTTTCAACTTTGGATAACTGAGAGTTGGATAACCAAGGGTATACTGTATTTTTACTAGTTTGGTATGGTAGGCAGAAGGAATCGCCTGTGGGGGATTATGCACTATATTTCCACAAGACAAAGAGCCTAAACATGTATAATGGCCAGTTGTTTATTTTGCAATGAACTGAAGGCAAACAATGTAAACAGTAACAGTGGAAGGTAGAGAGGAGAATGAGGTAAGTAAAATTAATGTAAAATTTAAATTTTATGAGAGTAGCTTCAGGCATGATATCTAGCTCTGAGAGCTCTGAGATTGTAAGTACATAATTTCACATTTACATAAAATCAAGACACACGGTAGTGTGTCGTGTGGCCCAAGAAGCCGGTGCGTAACACCCGTAAGTATATTGACAGGAAGAAAGAAAACGCAATTTTCGCACCTCCGTAGCTCTGTACTTCCTTGATGAAACAAGACGATTTTTGCTGTGGACATGCCCTCCAACTGCAGCACTCCACATTCCAAATTTGAGCGAAATCGCTTCGCGCATTCCCGAGATATGCCACTTCAAAAATTGGCTCAGTTTCTTCGTTTTTTTTTCTTCTTTTTCTTGTCGCACACTTACAAAAACTGCTATAAAACGTGAACTCCATATCCGATTGCCTTGAAATTTGCCACACAGAAGGGGGGTATAAAGGCGCATCTCGGTACCAACTTTGGCTGGAATACGATAAACAGGCAAAGAGTTATGAGCGATTATCCACGAAAAATAACACCAATATGTTGTCATGCCTACAGGGTAAACCCCGTATAGGAAGAAGCTGAAAATCGGTGGGTGAATAGGTTAACTATTGAACCTCAAACCTTTTGTGTTTGAAAGAAATCGATCTAAAAAACAGGAAGATACAACGAAAAAACCAACAGTGTGTAACAATTATGCAATCGAGATTAGCTAATTAAAAAAACGACTGCTTGCCACGCCTACCAGATAAACCGCTTGGGGTAATGCTTTGAAAATCGTTGTACAGATGGAGTAATCATCTTAGAAAGGCTCATCAATGGTGTAGAAGAATCAGATTTAAAGCCACGGAATTACAACACGAAATCCAACTTGGTGCGGCAAGTGCGAGATCGAGATACTCTAATAGAGCAGTCATCCTAATAGAGCAGTCACCCTGAAGAGAATTCAAGAGATCAGCTAGAAACAAGAAACCTGTATAGAGATCAGCTACACACAAGTCACCCTGTAGAGAGATCAGCTAGAAGAAGTTACCTTGTAGGGAGTTCATGCAACTATGGAAAGAGATAGTTCAGCTAGAAAAAATCACCATGTAGAGTTCAGCTACAAAGAAACCACCATGTAGAGAGTTCAGCTACAAACAAATCGCCCTGTGGACAGATCAATAGAAGAAATTACCTTGCAGAGAGTTCAGCTACAAAGAAACCATCATGTAGAGAGTTCAGCTACAAACAAATCTCCCTGTGGAGAGATTAGCTAGAAGAAATTACCTTGTAGAGAGTTCAGCTACAAAGAAACCATCATGTAGAGAGTTCAGCTACAAACAAATCTCCCTGTAGAGAGATCGGCTAGAAGAAGTTACCTTGTAGAGAGTTCAGCTTCAAACAAATCACCCTGTAGAAAGATCAGCTAGAAGAGGTCACCTTGTAGAGAGTTCAGTTACAAAGAAACCACCATGTAGAGAGCTCAGCTACAAACTAGTGACTTTGTAGAGACATCAGCTAGAAGAAGTTACCTTGTAGAGAGTTCAGCTACAAAGAAACCATTCTTTAAAGAGCTCAGCTGCAAACAAATCACCTGTACAGAATTAAGCTACAAATAAATCACCCTGTAGAAAGATGAGCCAGAAAAAGTAACCTTGTAGAGAGTTCAGTTACAAAGAAACCACCATGTTGAGAATTCAGCTACAAACTAGTGACCCTGTAAAGACATCAGCTAGAAGAAGTTACCTTGAGAGAGTTCAGCTACAAAGAAACCATTGTTTAAAGAGCTCAGCTGCAAACAAATCACCTATATACAGAATTCAGCTACAAACAAATCACCATGTAGAAAGATCAGCTAGAAGAAGTTATCTTGTAGATAGTTCAGCTACAAGCAAATCACCCTGTAGAGAGATCAGCTAGAAGAAGTTTACTTGTAGAGAGTTCAGCTACAAAGAAACCATCATGTAGAGAGTTCAGCTTCAAACAAATCACCTGTAGAGAGTTCAGCTACAAGCAAATCTCCCTGTAGAGAGATCAGCTAGAAGAAGTTACCTTGTAGAGAGTTCAGCTACAAACAAATCACCCTGTAGAAAGATCAGCTAGAAGAAGTCACCTTGTAGAAAGTTCAGTTACAAAGAAACCACCATGTAGAGAGTTCAGCTACAAACTAGTCACCTTGTAGAGACATCAGCTAGAAGAAGTTACCTTGTAGAGAGTTCAGCTACAAAGAAACCATTCTGTTTAGAGCTCAGCTGCAAACAAATCATTTTTACAGAATTCAGCTACAAACAAATCACCCTGTAGAGAGGTCAGCTAGAAGAAATTACCTTGTACATAGTTCAGCTACAAAGAAACCACCAAGTAGAGAGTTCAGCTGCAAAGAAATCACCCTGTAGAAAATTCTGCCTCAAACAAATTGCCCTGTAGAAAGATCAGTTAGAAGAAGTTACCTTTTAGAGAGTTCAGCTACAAAGAAACCATTCTGTAAAGAGCTCAGCTGCAAACAAATCATTTTTACAGAATTCAGCTACAAACAAATCACCCTGTAGAGAGATCAGCTAGAAGAAGTTACCTTGTAGATCGTTCAGCTACAAACAAATCACCCTGTAGAAAGATCAGCTAGAAGAAATTACCTTGTAGAGAGTTCAGCTACAAAGAAACCACCATGTAGAGAGTTCAGCTGCAAAGAAATCACCCTGTAGAAAATTCTGCCAGAAACAAATTGCCCTGTAGAAAGATCAGTTATAAGAAGTTACCTTTTAGAGAGTTCAGCTACAAAGAAACCATTCTGTAAAGAGCTCAGCTGCAAACAAATCACCTGTACAGAATTCAGCTACGAACAAATCATCCTGTAGAGAAATCAGCTAGAAGAAGTTACCTTGTAGATAGTTCAGCTACAAACAAATCTCCCTGTAGAGAGATCAGCTAGAAGAAATTACCTTGTAGAGAGTTCAGCTACAAAGAAACCATCATTTAGAAAGTTCAGCTTCAAACAAATCACCTGTAGAGAGTTCAGCTACAAACAGATCTCCCTGTAGAGAGATCAGCTAGAAGAAGTTACCTTGTAGATAGTTCAGCTACAAACAAATCTCCCTGTAGAGAGATCAGCTAGAAGAAATTACCTTGTAGAGAGTTCAGCTTACAAAGAAACCATCATTTAGAAAGTTCAGCTTCAAACAAATCACCTGTAGAGAGTTCAGCTACAAACAAATCTCCCTGTAGAGAGATCAGCTAGAAGAAGTTACCTTGTAGATAGTTCAGCTACAAACAAATCTCCCTGTAGAGAGATCAGCTAGAAGAAATTACCTTGTAGAGAGTTCAGCTACAAAGAAACCATCATTTAGAAAGTTCAGCTTCAAACAAATCTCCCTGTAGAGAGATCAGCTAGAAGAAGTTACCTTGTAGAGAGTGAAGCTACAAACAAATGAAAGATCAGCTAGAAGAAGTCACCTTGTAGAAAATTCAGTTACAAAGAAACTACCATGTAGAGAGTTCAGCTACAAACTAGCCACCTTGTAGAGACATCAGCTAGAAAAGTTACCTTGTAGAGAGTTCAGCAACGAACAAATCTCCCTGTAGAGAGATCAGCTAGAAGAAATTACCTTGTAGAGAGTTCAGCTACAAAGAAACCATTCTGTAAAGAGCTCAGCTGCAAACAAATCACCTGTACAGAATTCAGCTTCAAACAAATCACCATGTAGAGAGATCAGCTAGAAGATATTACCTTGTAGATAGTTCAGCTACAAACAAATCACCCTGTAGAAAGATCAGTTAGAAGAAGTTACCTTTTAGAGAGTTCAGCTACAAAGAAACCATTCTGTAAAGAGCTCAGCTGCAAACAAATCACCTGTACAGAATTCAGCTACAAACAAATCACCTGTAGAGAGTTCAGCTACAAACAAATCTCTCTGTAGAGAGATCAGCTAGAAGAAGTTACCTTGTAGAGAGTGAAGCTACAAACAAATCACCCTATTGAAAGATCAGCTAGAAGAAGTCACCTTGTAGAAAGTTCAGTGACAAAAAGAAACCACCATGTAGAGAGTTCAGCTACAAACTAGTCACCCTGTAGAGACATCAGCTAGAAAAGTTACCTTGTAGAGAGTTCAGCTACAAAGAAACCATTCAGTAAAGAGCTCAGCTGCAAACAAATCACCTGTACAGAATTCAGCTACAAACAAATCACCCTGTAGAGAGATCAGCTAGAAGAAATTACCTTGTAGATAGTTCAGCTACAAACAAATCACCCTGTAGAAAGATCAGTTAGAAGAAGTTACTTTGTAGAGATTTCAGCTACAAAGAAACCGTAAAGAGCTCAGCTGCAAACAAATCACCTGTACAGAATTCAGCTACAAACAAATCACCCTGTAGAGAGATCAGCTAGAAGAAGTTACCTTGTAGATAGTTCAGCTACAAACAATTCTCCCTGTAGAGAGATCAGCTAGAAGAAATTACCTTGTAGAGAGTTCAGCTACAAAGAAACCATCATGTAGAGAGTTCAGCTGCAAAGAAATCACAACTGCGCAAATTTCAAGGCAATAGCTCTTTCCAATCTGAAGTTATCAATTGTCAAAGTTGGCAAATTGGATGTGTGGAAGGCCCCTTTTCGCAAATCCGGTCACATATGTATTATATGTGACCGGATTTACGAAAAAGGGTCTTCCACACACATCCAATTCTATGAACTTGAATGACCATACCTTTGTGCTCAAAGAAGATACTAACCTGAATTTTTTTTCATGTATTAACCTATGTTGTTACTCATCACTGTCCACATTTCAAGGCAATACTATTTTCCTATCTGACATTATGAACTGCCAAAGTTCGTAAATTGGATGTGTGTGGAAGACCCCTTTTCGCAAATCCGGTCACATATATATAATTTGTACATTTACTGATAAAATATTCAAAGTACATCTACTTCATCTTTTCTTCTTCCTGTAGTAAAGAAAATAAGATAGGTTAAAAAAGTCCCAAAGCTGGCCATAGGCTGGGGTATACAAATACAAAAAGAAATGAAATCTAATCCAAAACAGCCAAGCTGTAAAAAAAGTGTGCGGCCCTCAGAAAAGCTATGTTGAAAAAAGATGTGAAATCCAAGGTGGCGGCCAAGAAATGGCTGTGATGGTAGGTTAATGGTAAAAATTTTAATAACGACAATTCAGGTGAATTTTTGTGCTGCTTCACAAAATTTACCTGAATTGTCATTATTAAAATTTTTACCATTAACCTACCATCACAGCCATTTCTTGGCCGCCACCTTGGATTTCACATCTTTTTTCACCATAGCCTTTCTGAGGGCCGCACACTTTTTTTACAGCTTGGCTGTTTTGGATTAGATATAATATAACAACAAATATTTGTGAAACTATTATTTGGCTATTAGCAGAAATATTTCAGTTGGCAAGATTTTAATTTGACAACTAAGTACTTTCACTGTCCTATTAAGATGTAATTTATATAAATTAAAGTTAACATGAAAGGTTGGTCATGACATTAATAGAACATGTGCATGCCCAGGAAGGGAATCCTAATCATAAAACAGTTTGTCGGGTTCATTGGCTTGCGTGAGTTGTGGCCAGCTTGAAGAATGCCACAAGGAGTGGCAACTGTGGGAGTGGTAAGGCAGTTTATGCTGCTAACTAAGTCAGCTAAGTTTTATGTGTCACGTAACACTGTGTAGCCACATAGTATCATTGTTCTTGTGCTATATTTATGTCCCCTACTTTTATGCTGCACATGCTCGCCCACCCAGCTAAGCAATTGATTATATCTACAGCATCTGAATCAGCTTACCATAGCAAGGCCACGTAGCAATACTGCTTAAGCCTTTGAGGTGTTTTCCCGGGTATTCAAATTAATTCCCACCAGGAGATCTTGGTCATATTTTGGTGTTTCCAATTAATGTTTATCACACAATCTTGTGATTGGTTCAGCTTTTTCTACCAGCTTGTTTTATGTCTGCTGCAGCCTTCTTGGCTAATAATGATGTCAGGTCAGTCGGACTACTGGTGTTGGCTCACTCAGACTACTGTGCAGCACCGGTTAGCTAGAAGTGTGCTAATTGCTGTATTGTATATCTACTCCACCCCTGTTTGGCTTAATTACTCCTTATGGCAGGCCAGTGACTACTCACCTTCTACAGTAGTTAAAACAACATGCCCTCATATGTGGTATAGTCCTGTCATTCCTTTTTTTTTGCTTTGGCCGGCTGCTACATCATTAGAATACAAACAGAGTGCTGATTAGCAAACCCGTACATATACTCCTACCCTGTTTGGCCTATTGCCCTACTTGGCTTCCATGTTCTGTCAGGCCCTAGTTGGCTTCTGTTCTGTCAGGCTAATGTTTACTAGTGCAAGCAATCAATTACCAACACCCTTAATACCATGGAATGTATCTTCCACTGTAAACATTCCTCAGGCACAAATTTTGGCTGAGGTATTCCCCTAGATATCATCTTGCTGTGCTCTAAGTTTTATGTCAATAGCTGCCTTCCCTGACCAGTAACAGATGAAAAGGTGCGAAGTCGAATAACCAGTTTCTGGAACCATAACTCACTTACTGGAACTCACATACGCTTGCGTGTTTCAATTACTGGAACAGTATCTAACCACCATCAAAAAGGATATTCCAAAAGCCATCAAAAATTTGACAAAAACCCACACAATAGTGAGTGCTCAACGGACATCTATGCCAAATTTTCTAACTCAAAATGTGTAATGTAGGAGTTATGATTTTTTTAGTAAAAATGTATACATAAATTGCTTGATAATTGAAGACACAATGGTTGTTTAACAGTTCTACAGTAATAAATAGTGGAATACAAGCTTCCAACCAATTCTAGATCCTTCACTTTACGCTGTTCTTGATCTCTTGGTTTCAGATTTTTGTAGGGATAGTATGGTGGCATACATCACTTCCAATCATGAAAATAAGTACCTACACATCTTAACAGTTGGCCAGATGGTAGTACACTATACTGGACTATATTCTCACCAACCTCTGTCTTCACCACAGCTGCCATATGTCATCCTTAAGCATGCCAGTTCAACTCCCTTGTTTGGTATAGCCGTACCATGTTTATTTGTGGAAGTTTCATCAAGTCATGACCTTGACCATGGCTTTACTTGTTTCTATTATTGTTTGGCGACTAACTTTGAAGCAGAAATCAACAGACTCAAAGAGACGGTGAACTAATGCCATTGATGCCATAGGGTAAACTCACTCCAAACACAGCCCCAAACCTACAGTACAGAAGTCAAACAAACTGTAAATCTTTGTCCATTCCTTTATTATTAGAGTTATAACCCTACCAAACACAGAACAGTCTTTGTCAACCATTCCATTTCTCTGTACCATGGAATTCCACCAATTTTTATTAGTAATAAAGACCCCGCCCAATAATTGAAACATACGTTTCCGGTCATTGATAAATGATTGCTTATGCTATTGTGCCATGGCTTGTAATATATATGATGATGCTAAAGTGTCAGAGCAAATTTCCTGAAAACCTGCAGTGAGTTGCATGATATAATATGTCACAAATGCACCACACTTTGCTGTTTTGCTTCCTGGTGGCATGAATGCTGTTTGTCACAGCAGCAAAACTGCTGTATCAAACAGTGTAGTAGTACTGTTTAAGTAGCAGTTGCCCAAAATGACACTTACCACCAGAAATGCCACCTTTAAAAATAGCCTAGAAAAATCTTACACGATGAAAATCACCTTTACAGAATAAATACTAGTCCATCTAACATCAAACATAGCATTAAAAGCAAGACAACACTTACAGGTGACCGGATATTGCATTTTTAGAAAAATCATCAAAACTTGAATTTAGTCTTCCTCATTGACCACAGTCGCAAGCCTAGAGGCCAAACAAAGCAGCACACAGCCTTCATTTTATGCCAAAACAACAAACTCACCAGTGGGATGTGCCTTTTTGGGTATGCCCTCTGCACCTTGTATTACCTTTTATTTTCAATTAGGCTGTTCTTCTTCATGCAATGAAACTATATCGAGGCGTTAATTTTTTATATCAACATTTTCTTTGAGTAGCATAATAGTTGCTACAAAATTATATATTGTACTTTGCGTGGGAGGATCAAAGCGATTCGGCATATCGTATTGTCCATACAATACTAATTAGCTGCATAACTGTACTGTATGAGTCATACAGTACAGTTATGCAGCTAATTGGGCAAATACAGTACAGTTATGCACTTGATTGGGCAAATACAGCACACTTGGGCAAATACAGCACAGTTATGTGGAGAATTTATTTGTGGAATGTTACATAAACAACACTAAATCGCGAAAACCAGCCAAACTAATCCTACGAGTTCGTTCTATGGCTAGGAATAGATTGTATAAACAGTTTCTGATCGTCTGATCACGAAGCTTTTTAAACACGGCTCCACTAAGACAGCACGATTGATCACATGCGTGACATTGTAAATCGCTAAAACTAGCCAAACTAATCCTATTAGTTCCTTCTACGACTAGAAATAGATTAGTTAAACACTTACTGATATCCTTATCACCGAAAATCGCAGCGGTTTGAGTACTAGAGAAAATTGCTCCGAGCCAGATGTGACCAGGAAGTTCAATATAACACTTAAAGCACCGCCTTTCTTGTATGTACGAAAAATACAGTTCTTGGGGGGTGTCTCGAGGCAAATATAGCACTCGGCTTCGCCTCATGTTGTATTAGCTTCTCGACACACCCCCTTGTACTGTATTTTCCGTACACAAGCGCGGCGGTGCTTTAACTTTTACATTAAGGCGCTTAGACTACACTACTGTATGGAGGTACTGGATACCTGGTAGATCATATCCATTCTTTATTTTCTACGCCTATTAATGATCCATTGATCAAGACCATGATCCCTTTTAGGGTCAGCTATATTAATAATGGAATAGGGACCACATAACTTGGTAGGCTGACTTGAGATAATCGATCGAGACCACTATGACCACACCCTTTTTAGGGAAAGCTGTATTTATTTTATAATGCAATAATTACCACACACCTTGGTAGGGTGACTTATGTTGATCAAGACCACAATGACCCGGACTAGCTGTATTTATAACGGAATAGTGACCACACACCTTGGTAGACTAATTTGAGATACTTTAATACAGCAGTCACCCTAATAGAACAGTCATACATTTATAGTTCACTGGATGCTTTAGCAAAAAACTAATATATCAAAAATAATAAATTTAAAATGAAGCAGGGTTCCAAGTGATAAAAAGTAGTGAAACAAGAGATGACTAATGGTAGCTATTACAGCATAGATCGGTAGGAAATCCCTACTTTGGGCATTGAGTACAAAATAATTGTTATACCATGCCAATGTAGGGGTTTCCCACCAAACTATGCTGTAATAGTTGTGATCATTCATCTCTTGTTTCACTACTTTTAATCGCTTGGATTGCTACGTAATTTTTATAATTTTTACTACAGCTGCTTTCTGGGTTTCAGTACAGCGGACAGGTTGGCAATAGTTAATTTTGTGATCCACCCCTTGGGTTGCAAGAATGTAAAATCTCGACTCATTGTTGTTACTGTCATGCACCAGGTGTCCCCTTATCATTTGTAAGCGCATAATTATGACCATGACCAAATCCGATTATGGTCTATTTATCAGGAATTCGTATCATAGGTCCTGCTTTTCTTAATAATTCTGGTACCCATTGCCCATATTAATTGAAGCAATAAAGTAAATTAAGTTCTTATTGACCTTGTAATGATAATGTCCTTGCAGCCCATGTGATGTATCACTTGTGCCATAATGGTTGCTTGTGTCATCATGGCTGTTTGTGTCATCATGGTTGCTTGTGTCATCATGGCTGCTTATGTCATCATGGCTGCTTGTGTTGTCATGGCTACTTATGTCATCATGGCTACTTGTGTCATAATGGCTGCATGTGTCATCATAGTTGTTTGTGAAATCATGGCTGCTTGTGTCTTAATGGCTGTTTGTTTTGTCATGGCTGCTTTTGTCATCATGGCTGCTGCATTACATAATGGCAGTGCTGTCCTGTTTGACTGCTATATGCTATACAGCACTACACAAGGTAACCAAGGCTTCAATTATATCTTACAAGAATCATTTAAAATCTAGCTGCCAGAATATTTGAGCACAGTTTCTAATGACAGGCAAAGGTGCCAAATTATTAAGATTCATCAGACACAGCACTATTGAGGTGCACCACTAGTTTCCAATCCCGTACCTGGGGTTAGTATATCTTTGGATTAACTGCTTTGCAGTGGGAATCACATGCTAGCTGTTTTGATTGGCATTAAATAGAATCATCTTACAATTCTATTACCTCCACGAAAATATCTGCCCATTATACCATTATATCTTCGTTCGTGCTATTCCCGGTGAGTCTTAGGCCTTGTAATTTTCTCAAACATTATTTATGGTACCTGCCCTACATGCAGGGACCACATTATAATGACAAACAAACATTAAACATCAGTTTTACTCATGTATCTAGTAGTACCTGTCCCATTATGCAGGCTATACATGTAATAGTGCAAATCAGATATTTAACTTACTGACAACAAAAAGAAATGAATTTGTTGTAGGATGTAACATCTGCAGTACCTGCCTACGGTGCAAACTGAGTTTTATATGTTAACATACTACACTCCCTCCTGTTCCCTTGACTACACTACAACCTATACCTATAGTTAATAATGTGGTAAGAACAAAAGTACTTAAATAAGAAAAAAAACAATGTTGAAACTGGTAGCAAGTGAGAGAATAAAGGTACGGCATGAAAAGTTATACAGGTAGTGAACATATAACAGAAAAAGCCTTTGCCGAAAAGGTTTGCCAAAACGAAAAAAAAGTTGTAACAAAAAGGTTGTTGAAGGAAAAAAAAGTTGACTAAAAAGAAAGAAAAAGAAGATAACTGCATAGTGTGTGTTTAAAAGTTGTTTGTAAAAGCATGCTTAAGTTGAATGCAATAGGTGTTTGCTTGCGGTTTGCATGCAGTTTACAGAAAGAATTGAAGAGAATTTTGTCTACACTCTCGCACTAATTGTGCTGTAAACGACAAACTACTGCAGTAGGAACTTCATTTAAATGCAAAGTAATTCTTAGATGATGAGCACTTTGTTAGGCACAGAAATGATACAATACATGCATCAGCTGGCAAGAAAATTGTTGGACTCCAGACAGACAGATGGCGGACGTCTTTTCAGCTTTATATATGTACACTAGCATTTGGTACCTGCCCTACATGTAGGGATCACTTTATAATAACAACCAAGCATTAAACATCAGTGCCATTCATGCCCTGCAGCATGCATGATGATAACATTTTTAATACCAACGTCTTGCCGAAATCATGGGAAGCACACAGGTACCCCTGAACCTGCAGAATTTCAGTAGCTAAACTATACTGTAGTAATGTGTATGCTTATAACACATAGGTGTGAACAATATGGACGGTTTGTAGTACCTGTCCTATTATGCAGGCTATAGTTACATGTAGCATCATTTGATAAAAGATTGACCATAAAAAACATTATTTATTAGTAACTGCCCTACAATGTAGAAGTTGCCATATTGCGCATTATATTGTGGGCATGCACAACATGTAATAGAAACCATGCATTAAAATTCATGTAACTATGTTGCATGTATAACGAATGTCACTTTTAAAGACCAGTAAATACCATTAGGCCATCCTGCAGGTATACTGGAATGATGTGAGCATACAGATAATTTTAATCAGGAAAGCTGTGTGTAGCTACATAAGCAAATACAACTGTAATATTGTACTACCTGTCCATACCTATAATATTATGTCTACCACACAGGCGCAAACTACATATTATGTGATATTAGTATAGTACCTGTCATGTATGCCATACATATGACATTTAACTTACTGACAACAAATAGAAACTACATAACGTAGGGTGCAGTACATGCCTACAGTGCAGGTTGAGCTTTGCATGTTAACAATTAGGCATGAGGCTATTATGCTCCAAAAATTGAGCATTATGCTTTTGAGCAGTGCTCAAAAATTCACCTATTATGCTTTTGAGAATTGCCCATTATTCCCAAAATTATGTCATCATAATTGGCCACTTTATTGTTGTATCAGACCATTTTCATTGATGTTTAAGCTTCAAATAGTCTTAAATTCTTTAGCTAGTTACTGTATTAGAGTATTTTGTTTCAATGTGACTGTTTTATTAGAGTAAATAATATTCAGTGACTGTTCTATTAGAGTTTCTGACTGGTCTATTAGAGTATCTCGATCTTTTTTACGGAATTATGCAATCTGCAGATTTTCCTACTGTTAAAGCTTTAGGCCCCTATTTGGTGATTATTAGTTTCTCATCCACCGCCCGCATCCTTCTTAAGCTACCACATGGTAAGCCATTATTTACTCTGCACATGCTCAGAAGAACAGGTGATACCAAACTGTTATAATTTTTGTTGATGAACACTACAATGCGCTATATATCACCAGGAGAACTGTTGTTTTCCTTAGCAAATTGCTGCAGTACGAATTGCAATCGTGCTCTATCGACTTCATCAAAGCAGGCTTTCAGCTGACTGTCGAAAAACAGTTGGCGATCACGAAAAGTAGAATCAGCTGGTAAGGAAATGTTTGTAGTAAGAAAGAAAGACAATTTGGACAAGGCCTGTACATCAGAGTGTTAATATTATAAAATAATGGCATAATGGTAATACCCTCCCGCCCGCATCATAATAATTAGAAAGGCTGGATGAGAAACTAATAATCACCGAATAGGGGCCTTACAATCACCTCAAAATGCTAGAATAATTCCTGATTCCCACATATACCTATTATGCCCGAAATTATTCCGGCATAATCGCCGCATCCCTATTAACAATACTGCAACCTTCCCTCTTGTTCCCTTTACTACACTACAATCTATTGTTATCACCTCTAACCTCCATGATCCCTACATTTACAGTAAGCTACTACTGACTATTATCACCTATTGTCATCACCTTTGTGCAGGCATGGCGTGAAGTACTTTGGTACTTGTACTTAAGGACACTTAAGTACACATTCTTGAGTACTTGTACTTATACTTTACTTTTTGTAAAAATTTAATGTACTTGTACTTATACTTAAGTCCTAAGTAATGTACTTAAAGTACTTCAAAGTACTTATAAGTACTTTGAAGTACATGAAGTACAATGAAGTCCATATGCAAGTGAAATAAGTTGTAGCTATATTGGCTCAAAGATAATACATTACTGGATTTGACATGGTCAGCTTTTGGATGAAGTCACTTTGCTGCATTTGCTCTAAAAACAGGATTTAAAAGGTTTCCTATCTTTTGATTAATTTTTCTGTTGATCTTAGAAATAGTTGTACTGCTTTTGGCCTGAAAGATTTAGTTGATCATCAGGCAGCTATAGCAGCAAAGAAGAAAGATTATTTCCTGTCAACACCAATGAAGTACACTCACTAAGCAGGTGGATGAATACATTGAAACTGACGCAGTAACAATGGCCCAAAATCCAGCAAATAAGGCAACCAAAAGAAATATCCTCTGCTTTCAAGGCTGGCAAAAAACATTCTAGTAACCATTTTCCTCTGTGCCTGTTGAGAGACTCTTTAGCATTGTGGGAAAGGTATTCACTTCCAAAGATTTCGTCTTACTGGCAATTGTGAACACAGTAAACATAATCTGTACTTGGACTTGTACTTAAATACTTTCAAAAGTACTTGTACTACACTTCAATACTTCTCTTAAAACAATGTCATGTACTTGTACTTGTACTTCAACAAATGTCAAAGTATTGCACTTTACTTAAGTACTTTCACATGTACTTCGCCCCATTCCTGCCTTTGTGCAGTAAAATTAGCTACCACAAGCCAATACAATGGAACCTGTTAATCAGGACACTTGAAAATAAGGACACCTACATAATCTGGACACTTGATAATGCTCCTAAAGTATCCCTTAGCATGTAGCTGAACTGAAAATTCAGGAAACCTTGATAATCAGGACACTTTTGGTCAGTCCCTAATACACAGCCTTTACTGTAGAGTGAGAAAAACCTGTTACCAAAAAGGCTGCCAAAATGAAAAAAAAAGTTGTAGCAAAAAAGGTTGTTGAAGAAAAGTTGTAACCAAAAGGTTTGAAAAAGAAAACAAAAGAGTGATACAACTGCGATTTGAACTCCCATCCTACCAGTTTCCAGCCTACCGCTCAACCACTTGGACTAAATGTCATTTGTGATTGCAAAGTCTTTAAAAATTGTTTATAAAGGCATGCTAAAGTTGAATGGAATAGGTGTTTACTTGTGGTTTGCATGTGGCTTACAGAAAAAAATTTGAGCGAATTTTTGTCTGCACCTTGCACTAATCATGCTGTAAATGACAAACGACGGCAGTTAGAAGCTTCATTTAAAAGCGAGATAATTCTTAGATGATGAGCGCATAGTTTAGCACAAAAAATGCTTCGATACGTGCATCAGCTGGCAAGAAAATCATTGGACGCCATCGGAATTGTAGACGGACAGACGGCTTTTCGGCTTTATATATATATTATAGATTTTGAGAGTACAGTATCTGTAATGAGGTTCATGCAGTATAATGTCATAACATCACACCATGATGCGAATCTTTGTAGATTTAGATTGTATGCTTAGCTATGGCCACCTTCATTATCATTCTGTATAATATGTTGCTACTGCTTATTGTTCATGACTACAACTACAGTGTTGGCCTTTCGGTGGTACAATAATCTATACAGTGTTGTCAAGGTTCAGTTGATCCCCAATCATTGGTCACCTTATTGTCTTTATTCCAGCCTATATACGTACATTTTAACCTTTCTTACAGTGCCTAAGGTTCACAGCAAAATAATATGCATTTTGCTTTTACGTATGTGCTACCCTATCACAAGTGAAGCACATATATAGTCATCTTTTGCTATATATTTGTGCACTGGGCACATATTTAGTGAAGTTGCAAACATTTATTGAAGTTGCAAACCGTATATGCTACTGGAGGAAAGTGTTGAAATGCTATTTCCATCATGTGTGATCATGATGTGCTGTAGTCATACATTTGACCTATTCTACACATTTCCTCAAACACATAATTATGTTGCAAACTTCACCTATTTTACATGTGTGCTAAATACGTTATTGGGTGTGTACATCCAAGTTTTTTTGCAGTGGTTCTATCTAGGAATTCCTGCTCATGGTGGCCTAAAGTAACATGAAATAATATGCCATGTTTTGTATTAGAATATTTGTGTGAGTATAATAATCACATATACATCAGTAATATATTACTGGTTGGATTTAGTAATTGGCTTTTAGAGCTTTAAACCACTGCTGACATACATAAATTAATATGTTTTAATTCAATATGGATGCTTACAATTAATACATGTTGCATGCTGCTGACCTGAAGCAGTGGGCTTTGTACTTGGCATGCTCATAGCAGTATTTGGAAATGAAACATAATTATTATGTTGAGTAGTAGATACCAACAATTGTGCAAGTCAACTGTACCAATTGGCACTAAGTGCATACCGTATAATGGGAATCATTCGTGGAAGAAAACATTTATGATTTTTACGATTTTAGATGCATTCGCAAATGTTTTCTTGTAAATTTTTCCTACAATTAGTCTAAAAAATTTTTTTATGAAATGTCTCCTGCAAAGCCTCTGTATATTTATTGGGCTAATACTAGCACTGAATCTCCAACCTTCCTCGCACAATTTCATGCCTTAATTCATGCAGCCTTTTTGAGTGCATGAGTGGTAGCTACTCGCTAAACTACTAGCTATGTGTGACGCTACAGTGCATGTGGCACAAGATCATGCGATTTGATTAGAGATGAACAGAGGTACAAATTTCAGAGTGGAAAGAAACCTGGTGGTGCCACTCATGTAAAAAAAATATGGGGCAGTTACAGCCCAGCGATTCACTGTGCATGGCGTATCCATACTGATATAAATTTTTATGAGATTTTATAAACCCCATGCAGGTATGTACCTGGGGCTATAGCATGTCTCAGCGGTCTTAGTGCCGCCCCCAGGCTGGGTGTGCCTATCATCTGCTCAGTATTGTGAATGTTAATATATGCTTTTCTACTGCAAGTCAGTGATCTACGCAACATGTCATAGTCAAATGTTCCCTAACCTGTTGAAGGCATGCGCCAATTCCTAAATTATATTTCATGCAATAAATCGCGAACTTTTTCTCGTGAATGAGGGAATTATACATCATTTGCAAATGTTTTCTTCTACGAATCATTCCCATTATATGGTACAAACTAAATGCATACAACCTTCTAGAGGCCAACTAGCAGCCATTTCTGGATGGATAGCACAGGGGTCAGACTATCACTATTTTCTAAGAGTCTGGCTTGTGTTTGCCTAAATGTCCATTAACATAATTGCTTAACTGTGTTGCTGCTGTTGATGCCACCAATGCTGTTAATCCTTTTCTGGCAGTTGCCAAATAGTAATACGCAGGGTTACAAATCAGAAGGCTTAACTACGACTTGCTACTCCTGAGGCTGTCACCATTGTTGCTGATATGCTACTGCTAGCACTATTACTGCTGCTGCCACTGCAATCCGGCATTCAACAATTGTACTGTGAACCATAGGCATCTTCAAATAAATTGGTTGCCTTATACTTATCTTGGCACACCTGGGTAAAGGGAATGCAAATTACAGCAATAGATATTGCCACTGATCCTGCTAATTCATTTGATTTGATTTATTTGTTTAAACTGCTGCTATTATTGCTGTTGCTGCTATCACTACTATTGCTACTGTTACTGACTGAACAACTAAAATATCTAGGTCTTGTGGAAGTGATTTTTAAAGTTACTGGTTGTATAGACGTTTTATTAAACTTTTAGTAGTTTTTTCGAGTGAAACAAGCTCTTTGAAGGTTTGTATCTGAGTCACTGGAAAGAAACACACCAAAAACGCTTCCACAGGACCTAATAAATTTAATATACAGTATCACTATGCCCCAGAAATGCCAATAGAGCCTACAGCTTTTGCTGTATTTGGCGGCGGAAAACATGGTAGTGACAGCTGGAGCTGAGCAATGTATGGGCTGGCTTACTTGTGTTACTACAACAAATTGTAGTGTTCCACCTGCCTCAAACTACACTGTACCTACATAAAACATTAAATATGAAGGGCTTCACCTTCATTTAAAATTCTTCACACTGCTAGACTGGTTTTATGGGCTCCTCAAAAAGTATCATTAGACATTCAAAATTTTGAATGATTGCCCCTGACTATACCGTAACCTTAAGAGCTAGATGTTTACATACATAGTAAGTGGCATAATTTTTGATACTGTTGCCTGTGAGTCCCACGCTCTGTGCATCAAGACACATAGAAGTGTGTCATGTGGCCCAAGAAACTGGCACACCACACTGTGGGAATATTGACAGAAGAAAGAAAATATTATTTTCGCACCTTTGTATCTCCGTGATCCATTATCCGAATGACACAAACTTTGCTGAAGAGTTGCCTGCCAGTAAGGGGAGCCCACATTCCATAGTTGAAGGAAATTTCCCAGCCATTTCCGACATATGAGTGGCTAAAGTTTAAAATTTTTGTTTTTTTTTGTCTTGGTCATTTTACACAGTTTGCAAAGATTGATATAAAAAATGCAAATACATTGTCCATCACTTTGAAGTTTGGTGCTCATAAAGAGAGTTCACAGGCATATCCTAGTACCAAATTTGGTGCAACTTCAATGAATGATTCAGGATTTATAACCAATTATTCACATAAAACAAGATCCATTTGTTGTCACACCTACAGGGTAAACGGCTTCTTGGAATGAGTTGAAAATTGGTTTTGTGGATAGATCAACCATTGTAGGAGTGCTTTTAATCAAAATAAAAACCATGGAGAAATGACTCAAAACTGAAGGTGTGTAAAAATTGCATTATTAAGATTCGTGAATAAAGATGCCATTAATTTTCACACCTATCAGGCAAACTGCTTAGAGCAATGAAGTGAAATTAGTATGTAGCTGGAATAATCATCATAGAAAGTCCTTGCAGTAGTACAGAAGAATCCGATTACAAACCACTGAGTTATGATTCGAAAGTCAACTCCGTGTAGCAAATGCGAGATCGAGATACTCTAATAAAACAGTCACCCTGATAGAGCATTCAGCTACATTTATAACTTACTCCATTATAGAATACTATTACATTGCAAGTTATTCTGTAGGGTGTTCAGCTATAAACAGTTAATCACTTATAGACAGTTTAGCTACAAGCAAGTTACTCTGAGAGAGTTCAGCTATAAACAATTATATCGCTCTAGAGATTCAGAACATTACAAGTCACACTTAAGAGAGTTCAGCTATAAACAAATAACCCTGTAGAGAGTTCAGCTACAATCAAGTCACTTTATACAATGTTCAGCTACAAGGAAGTCACTCTGTAGAGAGTTCAGCTACAAACAAGTCACTCTGTAGAGAATTCCGCTACAAACAAGTCACCGTGTAGCGAGTTGAGCAACAAAAGAAAAACACCCTGTAGGCAGTTCAGCTATACAACCAAGTTACCTTATAGAGGTCAGCTATAAACAAGTAACCCTGTAGACAGTTCAGCTACAAACAAGTCACTTTGTACAATGTTCATCTACAAGTATATAAGTCACTCTGTAAAGAGTTCAGCTACAAACAAGTCACTCTGTAGAGAATTCTGCTACAAACAAGTCACGTTCAGCTACAAAAAATACCTGTAGAGAGTTCAGCTATCCAAACAATTTACCCTATAGTGAGATCTGCTAGAAATTAGTCACCCTATAGAGAGCTCAGCTACAAATAAATCATCCTGCTGAGAGTTCAGCTACAAACAATTTACCATATAGAGAGATCAGGTAGAAAAATAATCACCTTGTAGAGAGCTCAGCTACAAACAGATCACCCTGTAGGGAGATCAGCTAGAACCAGTCACCCTGTAGAGAGCTCAGCTACAAAGAAACGATTTTGTAGAGAGTTCAGCTAGAAACAAGTTACCCTATAGAGAGATCAGTTAGAAACAAGTCACCCTGTAGAGAATCCAGCTACAACGAAACCACCCTGTAGAGAGTCTAGCTACAAACAAATCACCATGTAGAGAGATCAGCTAGAAACCGGTTACCCTGTAGAGAGTTCAGCTACAAAGAAATCATCCTGTAGAGAGTTCAGCTAGAAACAAGTTACCCTATAGAGAGATCAGCTAGAAACAAGTCACCCTGTAGAGAATTCAGCTACGAATAGATCATCCTGTAGAGAGATCAGCTAGAAACAAGTCACCCTGTAGAGAATTCAGCTACGAATAGATCATCCTGTAGAGAGATCAGCTAGAAACAAGTCACCCTGTAGAGAATCCAGCTACAAAGAAACCACCCTGTAGAGAGTCTAGCTACAAACAAATCACCATGTAGAGAGATCAGCTAGAAACCGGTCGCTCTGTAGAGAGTTCAGCTACAAAGAAACCATCCTGTAGAGAGTCTAGAAACAAGTTACCCTATAGAGAGATCAGCTAGAAACAAGTCACCCTGTAGAGAATTCAGCTATGAATAGATCACCCTGTAGAGAGATCACCCTGTAGAGAGATCAGCTAGAAACAAGTTACCCTGTAGAGAATTCAGCTACAAATAGATCATCCTGTAGAGAGATCAGCTAGAAACAAGTCACCTTGTGGAGAGTTTAGCCACGAACAAATCACCATGTAGAGAGTTCAGCTACAAAGAATCCACTCTGTAGAGAGTTCAGCTACAAAGAAACCACACTATGGATAGTTCAGCTTAAACAAGTTACCCTGTAGAGATCAGCTAGAAACAAGTCACCTTGTAGAGAGTTCAGCATATGAACAAGTCACCCTGTAGAGAGTTCAGCTAGAAGCAAGTCACCCTGTATCAGCTAGAAACTGGTCACCCTATAGAGAATTTAGCTACAAATGGGTTACTCTGTAGATAAAATTAGCCAGAATCCAGTTACCTGCAGAAAATTCAGCTAGAAAAGCAAATCACCCTGTAGAGGGACAAAGTAACCCTGTGGAGAGATCAGCTAGAAACAAGTCAATCTGTAGAGAGTTCAGCTACAAAGAAACCACTCTGTAGAGAGTTCAACTATAAACAAGTTACACTGTAGAGAGATTGGCTAGAAACAAGTCACCCTATAGAGAGATCAGCTAGAAACTAGACACAATGTAGAGAGTTCAGCTACAAGCAAATCACCATAATATAGAGAGTTCAGCTACAAACAAGTTATCCTGTAGAGAGATCAGCTAGAAACAAGTCTCTCTGAAGAGAGATCAGCTAGAAACAAATCACCTTGTAGAGAATTTAGCTACAAACAAATCACCCACAGACTTCAGCTACAACAAATCACCCTGTAGAGAGTTCAACTACAAACAGATAACCCTGTAGAGAGTTCAGTTAGAAACAAGTTACCCTGTAGAGAGTTCAGCCACATTTCAAGTCACCCAGGAGAGAGATCAGCCATAAACAAGTTATCCTGTTTTGGGGGGAGGGGGGATACAAGTACAAAAAAGATGGATATTTACCCCAAAACAGCCCAGCTGTAAAAAGGTGTGGCCTCCAAAAAAGCCAGGGTGAAAAAAGATGTGAAATTCATGGTGGTGGCCAAGAAATGGCTGAGATGGTTAATGGTAAAAATTAAATAATGACAATTCAGGTGAATTTGGTGGTTACTACAACATAGGAAGGGTTAGGATTGTTGTAATAGGAGATAGTAGCTAAATAAGTTGCTACTAGCAGTGTTTTTAATGGAACAATAATCTGATGTGGCTTCAGTAAATGTACAGGAAAATAGAGCCACTCAAAATTCCCATATGTAAAGCTCATTTCCATGTATGTCTATAGGCAGTAGCACACAAATCTGATAGATGGCATATGCCTACAGACAGCAACACATGTCCTTGCTGAGTTGGCACAGCTACAAGTATGCCTTTGGACAGGTATTGGTAGTTTCTTAAGTGTGTACAACGTTATCAGTACTTATTATCATATTGTCATATGTTATCTGATCCAGATATTCATTGAAGTGGGTGAGACCTACTAGACACCCAGATCATCTGACCTGGTTTCAACCCTGAATGCTATGTAATTTGTACTGATACCTATTAAAATGGTATCAACAATTATTTTTCTTAAACATATAGTAGATACATATTTGTTTATGTTGTTTTGCCATGCAAAATTTCTGTTATTAGAATAAAGAAATTGCAAAACTGCGCTGTTCTGATCTTGCTGATAGTGTATACATTGCAAGTGGAGAAACTGGTGTTGCTGCTGAAGAGCCAATGACTATTCCTGATTTGTACAGCAATATGTTCAACAAAAAACCTGATGAAATAGCACTAAAATGGAAGGACAACGGTGAGTGGCAGCACAAAACGTATGCAGAATACAAGGACCTCATTTATAATGTGGCCAAGTCTTTCCTAAAGGTATGTAACATACCAGTAGATTGCATATGTGCATGTGTTATTATGTGTAGCTTGGACTGAAACCTCACCATGTTGTTGGTATTCTGGGCTACAACTCTGTGGAATGGTTTGCATCTAGTATAGGAGCAGTGTTTGCTGGGTATGAAATAGTATTAATAACAGAATAGAACTGGAACAAAGCCTCCAAAGTTTCTTTCATAAAAGCTTCGAAGCTTTGTTGATTATGTCATGCTAGTAATTAATGATCATAAAATTAATAATGAGTTTTTATCCATATGTGACTAGATCTGTAAAAGCCCAACACAATCGTGCAAGCTTAATTTTACAGTATAAAGGTTTAAAGTACTTGCATGGGTGAAGATCAAAGGAAAAGAAGTGCTATTATTTTCTTACAGCACTGAAAGGCAATGAATACGGAAAATACAGCGCGGTTGATCGTATGCGTAACATGTTTAATTACTAGTAGTGAAAACAATACCATCTATTTGTTTTATCACCAAACTTGTGCTCTGCGTATAGACACTTACTGATTGTCTGATGGCTGAAAACTGAGTATACAAAATGAGCACTCTGAACAAGACAATCAGAAAGCACTTTAAATCAGTTAAAGCCCTGCTACACTCATGCTATAAGGACTCTGATGTGGTCTCAAGCCCAATACAGCACTTGGCTTCACCTCGTGCAGTATTAGTCTCCTGCCCAAGCCCTGTGCTATTTTTTTTTTCATATTGCACTCGTGGAGGTGCTTTAACTAACATATAAAGCATTGTTTACAATAGGTAAAATACATGTGTATTGTTAAAGGTAGATATTTTGAAAAGATTTTGTGAAGAAAGGGAGTAATGGCAACAAGTTGATGTTGTGCTACTTCCAAAAATCAGGCACCATGCAGCTAGCTAACTCATCTCAACTACATATGTGACCGGATCTGCGAAAACCCGACATAATAGTGCAAGCCTAAATTTTCAGTATAAGCCATTGATTTGCAATGGGTAAAATATTTGCGTAATCGAAAAAAATTCATAGAATTTTTAAATGCTTTGTTCTTTGTGAAGGAAGGGTTCTACAATACAAACCTGGATATCATCTTATTCGCCTACTCAAGAGTTCAAAAATATTTGTTTCGTTGCAGTAAGTTAGGGGAGTCCATTACTGGATACATAAGTTATGGGCGTTTGTTTACGTCACATCGAAACGATCGTTTTTCTTTACTGATTTCATCTCTGTATGCAGTGACAAAGGGTAATAGAAGAAAAACCGTACCCAGTAATGGACTCCCCTATTCATGGTGAACACAATGGTGCACGTTGCAACTCTGTACTGCATTGCATTTGTAAGTTACAGCGGTTTTTGTAAGCGTATGTAATTTATTTTCCCAATACTTGCTGTACAAATCGATCTTTCTGTTGTTGCTATTTTGTAGGGCTGTAACTCCAAAAGTTGTTGCCATATGAAGCTGAAACTTGGCCAGAGCACACAGTTGGCTAAGTAGATTATAAATATTCAATAATAAAGGATTTGAAAAATGCGCCATTATGTCGGGTTTTCACAGATCCGGTCACATATGTACAATTAATTACTATTTTACCAGTAGGGTTTTTGGTTGTGCAATAATACATTGTTATTAGTTTGTAATTCTCGTATTTCATAATTCACAAATTTTCATAATGCTTTCAATTACATTGCTATGCACTGCCAAGGAAGAGCTTGTTAAACAAACTGCTTTTACCAACATATTATGCACAGGGGTATCTTCTAAACTGTTTTATAGTTTGACTATCATGTTTTTTCCTCAAATTCTCTTGACAAAGCTTCAAAGCTGCTCTTCATTTTCATTTGCATACGTGAGAGATACGCCCCTTTTCAAGTCAAAGGGATAGGCTATTCCTAGTAGTCTACGAGGCCTGCACCATTGTTTTTCAGTTGTTAAATGCTCTTGAATAAAGTTTAAAGTATTTAAACATAGTTAATTGGGGGGAGCAGAACACCAAGCCATTTCGCATAAGCCAGGTTAGCATTCAATAGAAAAAACACTTTAATAAGAATAAAATAATGCATGCGCAGTGACTCGCACGAGGCCAGCTCAGCAGCTGCTTAAGAGTGCTAGACTGTTTGTCTTTGAGCCATCGTAATGCCTAAACAGACGAAGAAGGCCACCCAGCAGAAGAAGACTATGCCACGAGGAGAGAAGGCCACCACCGCGAAGAACGAGAAGATTCTGCCACAGAAGAACTGTGCCACAAACACGAGTGAACCAAACGCTGTTTTGAGGCATTCAACCAGGAAAAGACAAGCTGATGAAATGAGCAGTACACAGCAGAAGAAGTGGCCTAAGACTTGACCACTGACCACGGATGATATTCCCATTATTATAAAGGCAGTAGTTAAGGCGCTCCCTGAATCAAGTACTACCGCCGGTAAAGAAGCCGCTACTGCCATCACAGAAGAATGGACAAAGGAGAAACGCAATGTGGAAAAACCACAAAATGACATGGACCAGGACAGCGGCACCAAGGGATTCAGTGAGTATTTAAGTAACAGACAATTCATTGTATGCTTTATATGTACCCTAGAGGTGTATAGTTTGCAAATCTCGTGGGGTTCATAACACATGTGGCTCTTCCTTATCAAAGTTAATAACTTTGTACTTGACAAGGCAATACGGTCTGGCGGCAGCCCCCCCCAAAAAAGAACAAATGTACATAAAAGTAAAGATTCGAATATCTTGTTTCGTTTCAGTAACCCCGATGGCATGCATGTCATGTGTGCTTGTGTACAATGTGTTAGATGTAATCAAGATTGTCATCATTTCTTCATATAAACACCTGCATAATTATGTGTATGTGCTATAGTGACTACAGGTAAAACTATACCTTGATTGCTTTGTCAATTCATAATACATTTTTAATAATACATTTTAATCCAAATTCTAACTGTATAGATTAATACTGCGAATTTAAGTACATACATGCAGTTACTGTACAATTCAATTTCATTGCTCTTCCTAATGTCTAACGGTATATAATTCCAAAACTACTCACCATTTACTCACCATATTTGGCTGAACCTTGGGAAACCCATTCCCTTAGATGATGCTGAGAATAAAAAAAGTTGTGCAAACTACATAGGTGGGTTTTTGCTGAGATGGTCACATACGGTTTTACACTTTGTTGCAGTTGTAGTACAAGCTCTAGTACAATAGCTTAGACTTTGTCAATGATAGTTATACAAAACCTTTGAAGGTTTTGCTGCTTTGAAGGTTTTACTGCTTGTGTTGATTTCAAAAGCTTGTCCCAGCCCTATATAACAAAGTTAGTTACTAACGTGTTCACTATCACTAGGGGAATATCAACTGGATTATACACCAATGACAGTCCAGACGACTGTCACTACATATTGAAGGACTCCAAGGCAACTATAGTAGTTGTAGAAAACTGTGAATTGCTGAATACAATTTTGAAGGTATGTTGTCATACAAGCAATGTAATCACTAGCTGCACACAATAGTATACTGGCACATACAGTAGCAGTAAGAATACTGCATTTTTTTGTAATTATATTGATATTTCAAAGGGTGGATATATGAGATTCATAGGAAACAAGTGTGCTCCTTAATTCCTTCTTAACTTGATTTATTAGAACCATTTACTGACTGAGCTAAAACCAACGGTTTTTGCAAATTTCTAGTTTGATATAAAATTGTACTGAAATAAACAGGGTAAAAATATAACATGTTTTAATTGCTTTGGTATGTACTAAAACAAAGCTCGAATTAATAAAACCTATACACAGTCGGATTTGCCTGTTCATAGAATGTAAGAATATCATTGTATTTTGTTTGCACAACTGTTACTATAGGGAATGCATGCGATACAAGGCAGAATTTTTATAGCCTAATACTACACATTGATCTAAATTCTGTTCACTTGGCTACTAGCATGGAAAAGGTTAAATGAACAATGTAGCTACAGTGGCTTACTTGTTATGAAGCAGTGAACATAACAGCGAGTTGCCTTTCAGTGTTTTAAAATTCTTGCCACATGTTTAATTTTGATTGTGAATTTACTCATATATGGCCTGATAGAAAATTTAATGGCCAAGCAAACGGAACTTGTTGTAAGGTGATAGGAGCAGCCACCACTGAGTTATGGATCATTGCATAAAGTATGTATCAAGACACACGGTAGTGTGTCATGCAGCCCAAAAAGTTGGCGAGCCACACCGTGAGTATATTGACAGGAAGAAAGAAAATGTGATTTTCACACCTTTGTAACTTTGTTATCCTTAATCTGATTGGAACCAGTTTTGCTGCAGATGTGTCCGCCAGGTAGGCCACCCCACATACCAAATTTGAAGAAAATTTCCTTACCGATTTCCGAGATACGTATTAGTAGCCAAAATGTTGTTTTTATTTCTTCGTTTTTTCTTCTTATTCTTCGTCTTTTTGCATGCTTAAAAAATTGCTATAAACAAAATTGCGTATTCCGAATGCCTTGAAATTTGGCACACAGAAAGGGAGTCCAAAGGCGAATCCTAACATCAAATTTGGTGCAAATTCAGTGAATGGTTCAGGAATTATGATCAATTATTCGCCTAAAACAAGATCGATTTGTTGTCACGCCTACAGGGTAAACCGCTTCATGGAATGAGTTGAAAATCGGTTTGTGGATAGATCAGCCATTGTAGGAGTGCCTTCATGTAGCAAATGCGAGATTAAGATACTCTAATAGAACAGTCACCCTAATAGAGCATTCAGCTAGTTCATGACTTACTCCATTATAGATTTCTATTACATTGCAAGTTATGCTGTAAGAAGTTCAGCAGCAACCAGTTAATATTGTAGACAGTTCAGCTACAAGCAAGTCACTTGCAGAGAATTCAGCTACAAAGAAACATCCTGTAGAGAGTTCAGCTAGAAACAAATCACCCTGTAGAGAGTTCAGCTACAAACAAATAACCCTGAAGAGAGTTCGGCTACAAAGAAACCATCATGTAGAGAGTTCAGCTGCAAACATGTCACCTTGTAGAGAGTTCAGCTATGAAAAGATCACCCTATAGAGAGTTCAGCTAGAAGAAGTCACGTTGTAGAGAGTTCAGCTACAAAGAAACCACCATGTAGAGAGTTCAGCTGCATACAAATCACCCTGTAGATGGATCAGCTAGAAGAAGTTACCTTGTAGAGAGTTCAGCTACAAAGAAACCATCATGTAGAGAGTTCAGCTGCAAACAAATCTCCTGTACAGAATTCAGCTACAAACAAGTGATCCTGTAGAGAGATTAGCTGGAAGAAGTTACCTTGTAGAGAGTTCAGCTACAAACAAATCACCCTGTAGAGAGATCAGCTAGAAGAAGTCACCTTGTAGAGAGTTCAGTTACAAAGAAACCACCATGTAGAGAGTTCAGCTGCAAACAAATCACCTGTAGAGAGTTCAGCTTGAAACAAATCACCCTGTAGAGAGATCAGTTAGAAGAGGTCACCTTGTAGAGAGTTTATCTACAAAGAAACCATCATGTGGAGAGTTCAGCTGCAAACAAATCACTCTGTAGAGAGTTTAGCTAGAAGAAGTCACCTTGTAGAGAGCTCAGCTACAAAGAAACCGACATGTAGAGAGTTCAACCTCTAACAAATCACCCTGTAGAGATTTTGTCTACAAACAAATTGCCCTGTAGAGGGATCAGCTAGAAGTTACTTTGTAGAGAGTTTAGCTACAAAGAAACCATCATGTAGAGAGTTCAGCTACAAAGAAGCCACCATGTAGAGAGTTCAGCTGCAAACAAATCACCTGTATAGAGTTCAGCTAGAAACAAATCACCCTGTAGAGAGACCAGCTAGAAGAGGTCACCTTGTAGAGAGTGCAGCTACAAAGAAACCACCATGTAAAGAGTTCAACTGCAGACAAATCACTTGTAGAGAGTTCAGCTACAAACAAATCACCCTATAGAGGGATCAGCTAGAAGAAGTCACCTTGTAGAGAGTGCAGCTACAAAGAAACCACCATGTAGAGAGTTCAGCTGCAAACAAATCACCTGTAGTGAGTTCAGCTAGAAACAAATCACTCTGTAGGGAGATCAGCTAGAAGAGGTCACCTTGTTGAGAGTTCACCTACAAAGAAACCACCACATAAAGAGTTCAGCCACAAATAAATCACTTGTAGAGAGTTCAGCTAGAAACAAATCACCCTGTAGAGGGATCAGCTAGAAAAAGTCACCTTGTACAGAGTTCAGCTACAAAGAAACCATCATGTAGAGAGTTCAGCTACAAACAAGTCACCCTGTAGAGAGTTCAGCTAGAAGAAGTTACCTTGTAGAGAGTTCAGCTACAAAGAAACCATCGTGTAGAGAGTTCAACTGCAAGCAAATCATCTGTGGAGAGTTCAGCTACAAATGTAGAGAGATCAGCTAGAAGAAATTGCCTTGTAGAGATTTCAGCTACAAAGAAATCACCCTGTAGAGAGTTCAGCTAAGAAAAGTTCATGCTGTAGAGAGTTCAGCTAGAAGAAGTCACCTTGTAGAGAGTTCAGCTACAAAGAAACCATCATGTAATGAGTTCAGCTGCAAACAAATCACCCTGTAGAGAGATCAGCTAGAAGAAGTCACCTTGTAGACTGTTCAGTTACAAAGAAACCACCTTGTAGGGAGTTCTGTAATAAATACATGTATTATATATATAATTTGTATATTTTCTGATGAAATCAGAAATATTTAAAGCATTCAACATCTGCTTCATCTTTTCTTCTTCCTGTGGTAAAGAAAAAAAGATAGATTATATACAAAAAGAAGTGAAGTCTAATCCAAAACAGCCAAGCTGTAAAAAAAGAGTGCGACCCTCAAAAAAAGGCTATGGTGAAAAAAGATGTGAAATCCAAGGTGGCGGCCAAGAAATGCTGTGATGATAGCCTGATAGGGTAATGGTAAACATTTTAATAAAGACAATTCAGGTGAATACAGCTTGGCTGTTTAGATTTCCTTACCAAAGTATTTACATGGCTCACCATTAAGTGTTTGAGTAAAATCCTAAGTACGTATTATGGTACATTACAAGTATAGGTTGACATAAATTGTGTATAGCCGTAGGACATACATACATGTGCTTTGAAAGTTACAGTACTTTCTACAAGGTACGCATATTTCCAGTTTTCTGGACTATGGGGGTTTAAGGGTTAAAGTATATAATTATTTAAGGACACACTAGGCAAGTTTACGTATGAAGTTTGGTGTGAGCATTGACAAAGTTATGAATAATTATTTGTGTCAATATTTTGTCATGCCTACAGGGTAATCGTGCATGGAAATAACCTGAAAATTGTTCTCTATATAATAAGTTATCCATTAGGTACAGTGATACGTGCAAGAGAAATCCAATATGGTGAATAATAGGGGTTAAATACTCTAATAGAACAATCAACAAGAAGTAATCAGGTACACGAAAAATGTCTGAAAAAGTTGTTCAGTTTGAACCAGGGAGAAACCCGCCACTGCTGTCAGCTGTTCAGCTCACCTGCTTTATAAATGAAAGTTAGAGTTACACTCTACGTAATAGTAAAAGTTCATAATTTCATAGATCTACCAATGGAAAATCGTCTTAGAACAATCTAGGAGTGTTGTATTAGAGTTCCCCAAAAATGGTGCACTGTATTAGAATATAATAAAAATATTAATAAATAAACTTTTCAACACAATACAATTATAATTTCTGTCTTCTATAATAACCCTTGTATCTGTAGATAAAGCCAGCCTTGGCATTCATAAAGTACAAAACAGTAAAATCCATGCAAAAATAGCCAAACTGTGAAAAGGGTACACCTGGGTGAAAAAAGTTGTATAATCAAAGGTGGCAGCTAAGAAATGGCTGTAATGATGTCATTGCCAATCAATTTTACACAGGTATTATTAAAATTAAGTGGCATTAACATCATTGTAGCCATTTCTTGTCCACCACCTTTGATTTTGCAATTTTTCACCAAGGATATTGAAGGCTGCACCTTTTTTACAGCTTGGCCATATTATTTTATATCAGAAAACATATAGTGTATCACGTGGCCAAGAATGCTGATACACCACATTGTATGTGAATTGTCAGGAAGAGCAAAATGCAATTTTTCATGGATGATTCCTTCCAAAGCACACTATTTTGCATTATAGCTGTCCACTAGGTAAAGCAGGCCACACACCAAATTTGAATGAATTTGCTCAAGCAATTTCGGAGATGTGGGCAGCCAAAAGTTTGTTTTCTTAAGGGGTTTATGAGGGTCAAGATGTTCCTTTTCATTGTTATAAAAAGCATACATGTAACTTGATTGCCTTAAACTTTGGGGCAGACAAAAAGCATGTAAATGTGAACTCATGTACTAAATTTGCTATGTGTGTGTTTACTCTTGTGTAAAAGATGGGAGTTTGTGTCACACCAATAGGGAATGAGAATAAATTGGCGTGTATATATGTAGGCTAATTATAGTAGCAGTGCCTTTTGATAGTTTAAAAATTAAAGGAGTAAAGCTACAGAGCATAAGCCAAACAAGTGTAAATTACCAGATCAAGATATTCTAACAGAACAGTCACTGCAGGGTAAAAAGTGCAGGAGAATGTTTATAAAAGGATTTGCTAGAGTTTAAAGTAGGAACCTTTACACATAGTATCCAGCTCCTTCACCACTGAGCCTCTATCACAACTGTTCACTTAATTTCCACAAAAAACAAGAAAAAGCGGCAAAGAAGTGGCAATTTAATAACAGTTGCATGTATATTTGCTCTAGTTTTATTATATAGCTATAGCTAGACACAAAGAGAATGGGTAATACTGCTTTCACATGGCCGCAAGTTGATATCAGTCCTTGTTCTTACCAGTTGTTAAACAGATGGATCATGGTAATATTCTAATCTACTTGGCCACAACTTGATACCAGTCCTTTTTCTTACCAGTCATGTTGAATAAGCTTATTTTATTGATCCTACTTTGCTTGGCAGCGCCTTTTTTTACAGCCCCAAGGCTGTTTTTGTTTTAGATAAATAAGTTGTGCATAAATACCACTTCACCACCATATATGGCTCAATCCATTTAGCACACGGTACATAATGTCGAGACACAAGACATTAAAATGTGACTTAATAATGATGGTGTAATGCTGTTATAAGTGCTTCCAGGTATTATATACTATAATAATCGTGAATAAATTATATCCATGAATAGAATTATAGTCATGCATGAACACCACTTCATCTCTAATGGCTCGATTTACTTAAAGCGTGTTACTTAACATCGAGACAGATGTCTAGAACTTACCATAGAGCTTATAGTGATTGCTAACCAACTGCTAACCTAAGTGTTATCATGTGTTGTGTTCACTTTTTGGTTGTTAATTGTTGCAGATTCGTGACAAGCTCTCTCACTTGAAGACCATAGTTCAGTACAAGGGAGAACTCAACAAGAAGTATCGTGATACCTACACTGTATGATGTTGTGTTGTTGTATGTACAACATATGGTAGCGTATAGGTTAGTAATAGTGTGTGATTAAGTAGTTGTGTGTCTCCTTATAGTGGACAGAGTTTCTTGAGCTTGGCAAGGATGTGAAAGCTTCTAGATCTATGATTGACATTGACAGTATCATCAAAAAGCTACAACCAAATCAGTGTGCTATGTTAGTATACACTGTGAGTGCTACTATTGCTGTAATACCCCTTATCCATTTCTCAATATGTGACCCACTGAGTGAAAACCTGACTTGCTTGCATCTTTCTCGAAATTTATTTTGCAACTTTTTTTGTTATCTACAGGAAAAATGCAATGGGCTGTTAAAGTTTCAGCCCTATGTAGTGAGTTCTGTTGGAGTTATAGCGACAGGCAGTAAAAAGAGCAAAACTATTGATTTGTACATTACCTATTTGGAAATATATTACAAGGTGCTCATTTAATCAATCATAAGTCACGATTGCAACAAGCTATGGAGTTGGAACTTACATCATTGCATTCACCTTGAACTGGGGGCATTGAACAAGATACAGTTTTCTGCCTATACCTACCCATGCCATGAAGAAAGAAGGCCGTTCAAACTTAAAAACAGTGACAATAAGCTTAGGTTTTACTGCAACATAAATAAACACATGTAACTCATGTTTGCTTCATCATACAAAAACAAAATTAAGATATTCTTACTCCGCATGAAAAGACAAATCTAATGATGTATTAGTTTGGTTTCTTTCATTGTTTATTGAAGCAATTAAAACGTTTCTAAAATTGTTTTTGTAGTACGCAGTTTTTACTCAATGTATATTAATGCATTTATCTAAGAAAAATAAAAAGTTGGGTTTCACTCAACAAGTCACATATGAGGTCTGTGAAATACAGTGTAGCTAATGGTGTTGGTATTTTTGTTATTTGCAGGACTCTATATCAAAATTTATCTTTACCAATCACCATGCATAATAAGTAATAACTACTAAGTATGCATGGTGCAGTTAAATTGCAAGAATCCCACATACACTACTGGACAATATATCCATGCTATTATCATGGAATTACCATGATCCCCTTGAAATACCCATGAAAGTTGCAGTTGGTATTTTCATGGGTAATGAAATACCCATGAAATGCATGGAGCAAAATAATGTACCAACATGAAAGAGTAAATTTTCATGGGTTGGTATGTATGTACAACCAATGAAAAGCCTGTGAAATCACACCAATGAAAAATGTGTGGAAAGCCTATGAAATACATTCATAGGTTTTCCACAGGATTTTCATTGGTGTGATTTCACAGTATTTTCATGGTACACAAACCCATGAAAACTCACTCGTTCATGGGTCATTCATGGGTACTATATTTTACCCCAGAGATTCATGGGTACTTCAATACCATGAAAAAATTATCAACTGAAACTTTCATGGGTATTTCACAGGATAATGGGAATTTCATGGTAATAGCATAGATTATTTTCCAGTAGTGATATCTAACCCAAAACAGCAAAGCTGTAAAAAAAGAGTGCGGCCCTCAAAAAGGCTATAATGTAAAAAGATGTGAAATCCAAGGTGGCAGCCAAGAAATGGCTGTGATGGTAGGTTAATGGTAAAAATTTTAATAACGACAATTCAGATGAATTTGGTGCCGCTTGGTCTTGGAACAAAATTCACCTGAATTGTCGTTATTAAAATTTTAACCATTAACCTACCATCACAGCCATTTCTTGGCCGCCACCTTGGATTTCACATCTTTTTCACCATAGCCTTTTTGAGGGCTGCACTCTTTTTTACAGCTTGGCTGTTCTGGATTAGATTTCACTTCTTTTTGTATTTGCATAACCTATCTTTTTTTCTTTACCACAGGAAGAAGAAAAGATGAAGCAGATGTACTTTAAATATTTCTGATTATATCAGTAAATGTACAAATTATATATATAATACATATATTTATTACAGAACTCTCCATAGTGGTTTCTTTGTAACTGAACACTCTACAAGGTGACTTCATCTAGCTGATCTCTCTACAGGGTGATTTGTTTGTAGCTGAACTATCTACAAGGTAACTTCTTCTAGCTGATCTTTCTACAGGGTGATTTGTTTGTAGCTGAATTCTGTACAAGTGATTTGTTTGCAGCTGAGCTCTTTACAGAATGGTTTCTTTGTAGCTGAACTCTCTACAAGGTAACTTCTTCTAACTGATCTTTCTACAGGGCAATTTGTTTGTGACTGAATTTTCTACAGGGTGATTTCTTTGCACCTGAACTCTCTACATGGTGGTTTCTTTGTAGCTGAACTCTCTACAAGGTAATTTCTTCTAGCTTATCTCTCTACAGGGTGATTTGTTTGTAGCTGAATTCTGTACAGGTGATTTGTTTGCAGCTGAGCTCTTTACAGAATGGTTTCTTTGTAGCTGAACTCTCTACAAGGTAACTTCTTCTAGCTGAACTCTCTACATGGTGATTTGTTTGTAGCTGATTTTTCTACAAGGTGACTTCTTTTAGCTGATCTTTGTACAGGGTGATTTGTTTGTAGCTGAACTATCCACAAGATAACTTCTTCTAGCTGATCTCTTTACAGGGTGATTTGTTTCTAGCTGAATTCTGTACAGATGATTTGTTTGCAGCTGAGCTCTTTACAGAATAGTTTCTTTGTAGTTGAACTCTTTACAAGGTAACTTCTTCTAACTGATCTTTCTACAGGGCAATTTGTTTATGGCTGAATTTTCTACAGGGTGATTTCTTTGCAACTGAACTCTCTACATGGTGGTTTCTTTGTAGCTGAACTCTCTACAAGGCAATTTCTTGTAGCTGATCTCTATACAGGGTGATTTGTTTGTAGCTGAATTCTCTACATGGTGGTTTCTTTGTAACTGAACTCTCTACAAGGTAATTTCTTCTAGCTGATCTTTCTACATGGTGATTTGTTTGTAGCTGAATTCTGTACAGATGATTTGTTTGCAGCTGAGTTCTTTACAGAATGGTTTCTTTGTAGCTGAACTCTCTGCAAGGTAACTTCTTCTAGCTGATGTCTCTACAAGGTCATTAGTTTATAGCTGAACTCTATACATGATGGTTTCTTTGTAACTGAACTCTCTACAAGGGGACTTCTTCTAGCTGATCTCTCTACAGAGAGATTTGCTTGTAGCTGAACTCTCTATATGATGATTTCTTTGTAGCTGAATTCTCTACAAGGTAACTTCTTCTAGCTGATCTCTCTATAGGGTGATTTGTTTGTAGCTGAACTATCTACAAGGTAACATCTTCTAGCTGATCTCTCTACAGGGTGATTTGTTAGTAGCTGAATTCTGTACAAGTGATTTGTTTGCAGCTGAACTCTTTACAGAATGGTTTCTTTGTAGCTGAACTCCCTACAAGGTAACTTCTTCTAGCTGATCTTTCTACTGGGCGATTTAATTGAATTTTCTACAGGCTGATTTGTTTGCAGCTAAACTCTCTACATGGTGGTTTCTTTGTTGCTGAACTCTCTACAAGGTAACTTCTTCTAGCTGATGTCTCTACAAGGTCACTAGTTTATAGCTAATGTCTATACATGGTGGTTTCTTTGTAACTGAACTCTCTACAAGGGGACTTCTTCTAGCTGATCTTTCTACAGGGTGATTTGTTTGTAGCTGAACTCTCTACAAGGAAACTTCTTCTAGCTGATGTCTCTACAAGGTCACTAGTTTATAGCTGAACTCTATACATGGTGGTTTCTTTGTAACTGAACTCTCTACAAGGGGACTTCTTCTAGCTAATCTTTCTACAGTGAGATTTGTTTGTAGCTGAACTCTTTACAGGTGATTTGTTTGCAGCTGAACTCTCTACATGATGGTTTCTTTGTAGCTGAACTCTCTACAAGGTAACTTCTTCTAGCTGATCTCTCTACAGGGTGATTTGTTTGTAGCTGAATTCTGTATATAGGTGATTTGTTTGCAGCTGAGCTCTTTACAGAATGGTTTCTTTGTAGCTGAACTCTCTACAAGGTAACTTCTTCAAGCTGATGTCTCAGGGTCACTAGTTTGTAGCTGAATTCTTTACATGGTGGTTTCTTTGTAACTGAACTCTCTAAAAGGTGACTTCTTCTAGCTGATCTTTCTACCGGGTGATTTGTTTGTAGCTGAACTCTCTAAAAGGTAACTTCTTCTAGCTGATTTCTCTACAGGGTGATTTGTTTGTAGTTGAACTATCTACAAGATAACTTCTTCTAGCTGATTTCTCTACAAGATGATTTGTTTGTAGCTGAATTCTGTATATAGGTGATTTGTTTGCAGCTGCGCTCTTTACAGAATGGTTTCTGTGTAGCTGAATTCTTTATAAGTAACTTCTTCAAGCTGATGTCTCTACAGGGTCACTAGTTTGTAGCTGAATTCTTTACATGGTGGTTTCTTTGTAACTGAACTCTCTACAAGGTGACTTCTTTAGCTGATCTTTCTACAGGGTGATATGTTTGTAGCTGAACTTTCTAAAAGGAAACTTCTTCTAGCTGATCTCTCTACAGGAAGATTTGTTTGCAGCTGAACTCTCTACAAGGTAACTTCTTCTAGCTGATCTCTCTACAGGGTGATTTGTTTGTAGCTGAACTCTCTACATGGTGGTTTCTTTGTAGCTGAACTCTACAAGGTGATTTCTTCTAGCTGAACTATCTCTTTCCATAATTACATGAACTCCCTACAGGGTAACTTCTTTGAGCTGATCTCTCTACAGGGTGAATTGTTTGTAGCTGATCTCTATACAGGTTACTTTTTTCTAGCTGATCTCTTGAATTCTCTTCAGAGTGACTGCTCTATTAGGATGACTGCTCTATTTGAGTATCTTGATCTCGCACTTTCTGCACCTTCTCGTTATAACTCCGTGGCTTTAAGTCTAATTCTTCTACACCATTGAAGAGCCATTCTAAGATGATTACTCCATCTGTACAGCGAATTTCAAAGCATTACCCCAAGCGGTTTTTCTGGTAGGCGCAGCAAGTAGTAGCTTTTTTATTAGGTAATCTTGATTGCATAATTGTTATGCACTGTTGTTTTTTTGTTGTATCTTCCTGGTTTTTAGCTCAATTTCTTTCAGACCACAAAAGGTTTGAGGTTCAATAGTTAACCTATTCACCCACCAATCTTCAGCTTCTTCCCATAAGCGGTTTACCCTGTAGGCGTGACAACATGTTGGTGTTATTTTTCGTGAATAATTGCTCATAACTCTTTGCCTGTTTATCGTATTCCAGCCAATGTTGGTACAGCGATGCGCCTTTATACCCCCTGCTGTGTGCCAAATTTCAAGGCAATCGGATATGGTGTTTACGTTTTATAGCAATTTTTGTAAGTGTGCAAAAAGAGGAAGAAAAATAATAATAATAAAAAAACCAAGAAATTAAGCCAATTTTTGAAGTCGCATATCTCGGGAACGCTTGAAGTGATTTCGCTCAAATTTGAAATGTGGAGTGTTGAAGTTGGAGGGCGTATCCACAGCAAAAATCGTCTTGTTTCATCAAGGCAGCACAGAGCTACGGAGGTGCAAAAATTGCGTTTTCCTTCTTCCTGTTAATATACTCACGGGTGTTGTGTGCCGGCTTATTGGGCTGCACAACACACTACCGTGTGTCTTGATTAGGAACAGTGGAAACGGAAACCAGAAACGGAAAGTGGAAATGGAAAACGTAAATGGTCAAATCATCATATAAATGTACCCTACAGTAAAACCCTTGTTTAATGGCCACCTCTTAAAGAACACCTTCTTATAAGAGACCACCTCTGTACAAAAACCACATTGTAATTAGATCTCAAAGATGGCTAAGGACCACTTTGAGATCACTTTTGATAAAGACCACATCTTTACATGGTAATATGTGGTATATGTATTTCATGACTCATATCCATGTCATCTCTTTACCATGAAGTGTTCAGTATGCCTTAGTCATCTTTGAGATCTAATTACAATGTGGTCTTTGTACAGGGGTGGTCTTTATAAGAAGATGGTCTTTAAGAGGTGGCCACTAAACAAGGGTTTTACTCTAGAATACATTTATATGATGATTTGACCATTTCTGATTTCCATTTCCACTTTCCGTTTCTGGTTATCCATTTCCATTGTTTCCAATTGCCCTTACTTTTACCTGTCCTATTTTCATTTCTACAGGAATTGCAGAGTCTAAGAAAGAATGATTTTATTGTACACATTTTCCATGTTTAATTTAATGTACATAGAAATGTGGCTAATTTGTACCTTTTATAAACATAGTTAAAGAAGGTGCCATCATTAATATAAATATTCTTTTACAGTCTGGAACTACTACTTATCCTAAAGGAGTGATGCTGAGTCATGACAATGTGAATTGATAATTTGTGACTGAGCCAGCAAAGTAGGGCTTGTGGGCACATAGAATTTGCCTGCTGTTTTATGACTCGTTACTTTATGTAGCATCGTACTATATATTGCCATGCAATTTTCAGCCCTTATTAAACATTTAATTGGCTATATAATACAAGTTACAAAATGCAAATGTGACCCTATTCTGGAGAATCAACCTTAATGTCACAATTGACAACTCAAATATTTGTGACCAAAATTAAGTATTCCAAGCAATAAATCAGCTTTACAATTGTTAGTCAGTTCTTTGAATTACTACAAATTGTGAGAAATAATCTAACAGGTGCCAAACTGTCTTAATGTTAACACAATGAATTGTGAATGTCTAATTATTTCATGCATGACATTAAGACTGATTTCTAAAATTGGGAACTATTCTATTCTGGTATTGAGATATGACCTGTTGTGTGGCGGGATGTAGTTTGTGTCAACATGTCCTATTTTCGCTGGCCTGGTCACATTATGTGCGTGAATTTTAAGTTATTGTACAGGTCACATGGACCACAAAAGCTCTTATGGATACTATTGGCTCTGATAAAGTTGAGGAACTCACTAAATCTACTGTTAGCTACTTGCCATCAACTCACATATCTGGAATGGTATGTAGACACATAAAAGTAAACTAAAGTGTGTGTACAACTATAACAATGCTAAGTTATACAATCCATATAAACAGCTGTGAAACTTTGCATAATTATATACTGTGTGGTTTGCTTGTACTATTTAGCAAAGAACATATTATAGTACAGGGTTAATTATGTATGTTATGCAAGTGTCAGAACATACAGCTTTAAGAGAGGTGTTATCAGTTTGTACATTGCAAAAAGGTAAAAAAGTTTTTTTTGCAGTATACTCAACATACTTTTGTATAAAATGCAGCAAACCCTGGCGTAAAGCTAGCCTACTAGATATAGTGTGATTACCAATCTTATCTTATGAGACAAGCAATACATGTAGGTATATAGCTCTGTCATGGTAAAATGTTTAGAGTAATTGCGGCAACTGCAAGTACTATGTTCTTGATATGCAACAAACCTGACACAATTAATACATGTTGTCATATGGAAAGGGCACCAGGGAGATGAAACATATAAATGTGCTGTAATTTAAAACTATACTAAGGATTCCAAACTATGACAGTGCAAGCTAGGGCATAAGCAAAAATTTCAGATCTTGATTTTCCAGAAACATTCATGCATTGAAGGAACCACAAACTGCTGGGATCTGAAACTATTTCTCCAACATTTTTGTATTTTGAATTTTGAATTGTTGTACATACTCTGTTTTACAACATTACTAATCAAGACACACAGTAGTGTGTCGTGTGGCCAAGAAAGCCGGCGACCACATAGTGAGTATATTAACAGGAAGAAAGAAAACAGCTTTTATAAGTGTGCATAGCTCCATGGCCCCTTCTCTAAAGCACACCAGTTTTGTGTTATAGCTGTCCCCCAGGTAGGGTACGCCACACAGCAAATTTGATTAAATTCACAACAGCCATTTGCGAGATATGGGCGTTCAAAATTTCATTTTAATTTCTTTGTTTTTTTCTTCTTATGCCATACGGGGGGCTATGGGGACTTCGATTTCTTTTCGCACACTTCGTAAAAATTGCTATAAAATGCAAACGTGAAACTTGATTGCCTCGATCTTTGGCACAAATGAAGAGCGTGTAATGGTGGATCCACATACCAAGTTTGTTGTGAATCTGAGAAATATTCAAGGAGTTGTGAGCGTTAATTCATGTAAAAAAGATCAAACTTCTGTCATGGCTACAGGGTAAACCAAGTATAGAAATAACTTGAAAATTGGTGTGTAGATAGGCTGATCATCGTAACAGTGCCTTGTGATAGTTTGAATAGCAATAGAGTTACAGCGACAAAGTTATAAAGCAAAAACCAAGCAAGTGTAAAATCGTAGGATCGAAATACTCTAATAGAGCAGTTACCGTGGGGTAAAAATGGTGTGCAAAAAATGTTGGAAAAAAACTTACCAGAGTTCAAACCAGGGACCTCCATACCATCCTTAACCACTGAACCACTGCTATGTTGGCTGACCACCTCACTTAATTTCTGCTTTATAAATGAAATTTATAGTTGAAATCTGCTTATAATCAAATGTTTGTAATTTCATAGAACTGCTAATAGAAGTACTAGATTGTTCTAGAACATTCTATGTATGTTCTATTAGAAGTCCTCAAAAAATGTGCACTCTATTAGAGTATTACAATAATATTATCAAATATTGAATTAAATCATGCAATGAAATACATTTATAAGTCTGTCTTCAATAATCATCATTATTTTTATCTACATAAAAGTAGAAATGTGAGTAAAAATCAGCCATAGGCTGGTTTTGGGGCCTTACAAAGTACAAAAAGAAGTGAAATCCACACAAAAAAGCCAAGCTGTGAAAAATGGTGTGGCTTTAAAAAGCCTGGGTGAAAAAAGTAGTGAAATCAAAGGTGGCGGCCAAGAAATGGCTGCAATGATGTTATGCTAAAAAGTTTTAATAATGGCTGTGTGCATTATTAAAACTTTTTAGCATTAACATAATTGCAGCCATTTCTTGGCTGCCACCTTTGGTTTCACAACTTTTTTCACCCAGGCTTTTTAAAGCCGCACCATTTTTCACAGCTTGGCTGTTTTTGTGTGGATTCTTTTTGCAAATCTTGTATCATGTATATGCTCTGTACAAGTTTAAAGTGTCCTATGCTTCTTTCTTGTTATGCAGTTTTTAGACATGTTTTTACCCATTGCTACTGGTGGAACTGTATATTTTAGCTCCACAAAGGTAAGTATACTATTGGCTTGCAGTAATAAATATGTGACTAGATCTGAAAGAATTCCACATGTTCATGCAAGTCTAATTTCACAGTTGAATGCATTAAATGCAATGATCAAAATTACAAAAGATCTGTAAATTTTTGAACACATGTTTAGCAATGAAGGAAAGTGCTAACAGAAAAGAAAACGTTGGTATCATATTCCCCAGAGCAAGAATCTTTATTTTGTATTTTTGTGTCAGTATTCCCAAGGAGTCAAAAGTTATGACTTTGCCTAGGAAGGATTTGTAAGAGTTTTACCCAACAATGGATTTGTCTGTTTAGGGAAAATGTGATTATGATGGTGCAAGTACATATTCACATAAAAACTCTTCAGAATTTGAGAACACATATGTATATAATGTTAAAAGCCACAATAATTCATAAGAAATATCAGAAAACATGGTATAATATTAGATGCATTTCAAGACTCTAGATGTACGAATTTGACCTCAGTAATGGTTGTTAGAGGCTGTTTAAAGAAACAGTGAAGGATGGATGTTCTGTAGTATTGCAAACAAAGGCAATCCAGCACTGTATTTCGGTAAGTGTGGTTTAATTCCCAAGACGTTTTAGGCCAAATGTGAAATTTGCCCTACAAGCCACAAATAGACAACAGGATACTCCATAGACAATAATATGGATATGTAGTGCTTAACAAAATCTTTTGTTCGTTAGCCAATTTGCAAAGGTTGTTTTTGAGATACTAACAGAATGTTCCATGTTTTATACATCCAAAGTTTCCTAGTATTCCATAAAAAATTATGGCTATCCACACAATGTAACGGTGTCTCGTATTATATGTGTTGTTGGATTTTTCTCAAGACCTCTATAAGACTACATTCAGATATGATCATTTAATTAAGTGCCTGTTTTTTTTTTAATGCTTGTAGCATATGATCACTGTGCTAACCATTTTTCTGTTGTTACCACTTTGTAGTGCAGTAGCTTCTAAAGCTCTTGGTGTCTAAAGCCAAACTTTGGTTGACCATTCTGTTGGCTATCTAAATAAAGGAAAATATGAATTTGAAAAACGTGCGAACATGTGGGGTTTTTGCAGATATAGTCATATACATATTATGATGTTATTAAACTGTTTGTGATTATTTTTAGGGTTCTCTATCTGCTATTATGAAAGAGGTCCATCCTACAAATTTCTTTGCAACACCACGGTAAATACAGTTTTGTTATATACCACAATAAAATTTTGAAAGTGAAGTGAAGTTTTAAATTTTCATTCAAAACTAAGAAAATGATTTGATTACTGCACAGTAGAATTGTTGGAAGGAAGAAACATATTGTCAAGACACACAATAGTGTGTCGTGTGGCCAAGTACGGTCGCCTGACAGACAGGTGTGTGTATTTTACAGGAACCTACAAAATGCCGTTTTCACGCATCAGTAGCTTGATAGTGCCTGACCGGAAATCAACCATTTTTGTGGTAGTGATTCCCTTGGGGTGGGGATCCTCCCATTTCATATTTGAGCTGAATCCACCAGCCATTACTGAGATATGCGTCTTCAAAGTTCATCTTAGTTTCTAATTATTTTTCTTCTTTTTGCAACAGTTAGAAAAATCGCTATAACTCGTTCATGCTTTAGTTGAAATTTGGAGGGCAGTAAGAATGTAATGCAGCACGTTTACAGTCCAACTTTTGTAAACATCGGATAAAAAAAGGGAGTTATACTCGATTTTTGAAAAATTGCAATAGTGATTTTTTGTCAAGGTCACAGGATAAACCACTTAAAGGAATGACTTGAAAATCGGTCTGTATGTATGGAGTAACTATCGTAGTGCAAACCTTTTGTGGTTTGAAAGAAATAACAGTAACAGTCATGGAATTATAACAAAAATGCCAACTATGTGTAAAAAGCACGTGATCAAATTTTGTTAATAAAAAGCGCGTGATCAAATTTTGTTAAGTATTACTTGTCACACCTACCAAGCAAATTTATGGAATCAGTTGAAAATAGGTAGATAGGTTAACAAGTGCGCGATCGAGATACTCTAATACTGAAGTCACCCTAATAGAACATTCAGCTTCATAATGAGTCTCTCTATTAGAATGTTTAGCTATAATCAAGTCACCATATGTGACTGTCTCTGGGAAAACCGGTCTTATCGCCCATTTAAAAGTATCGAGAAACGTCGGTTTTAAATATTCTGTGTGTTGTAGCTGGCCAATGGTGGTAGCTACGCATACCAAATTTTCACACGTTTCACAACAATTTCTTACCTTCCTGATCATCCACTGAAGACGTAGCCAACAGCTAAGTTTCCCGCCATTTTAGATAGTTTTTAAACCGAGGTTGTCTGTATCAGGCGAGCTCCAGAAGGGTGGGAGGCGGGGGCCCTGGAAGGCGGGCAAGATGGTGTTCAGAAATTGAAAAGAGACGTGCTGGGATGAATTAGGCCAAGTTATAGGCCATTCAGGGCTTAGAACTGGCTAAAATGAAAGGAAATTTACAGTACAGGTCATTGTCCAACACCACAGAGCTGTACAGCCACACACAGCCATCTCCTGGTTGGCCAGGGCTCCATCAAGACCCCAGACCACTCGTACGGCTCGCCACTGTGCTCTAGAAAAGCAGCCAGCAAAAGCAGACCACTTTACTCTGGTGGACTGTGGCAGTGAAACTTGATAGTGCATTCATTAAGCTTTGTGTTTGTGTGAAAAAGTCAAACTTCCTGTCTTGGGCAATAAGAACGGTTTTCGTAGATCCAGTCACATATAGAGAGTTCAGCTAACAACAAGTCACCCAAAAGAGAATTCAACTACAATCAAGTCACCCTGTGGAGAGTTCAACTACAAACAAATCACCCTGTAGAGAATTCAGCTACAAAAATGTCACCTTGTAGAGAGTTCAATACAAACAAGTCATCCTCTGGAGAGTTCAGCCACAAACAAGCTACCCTGTAGAGAGTTCAGCTACAAACATTTCACCCTGTGGAGAGGTCAGCCACAAACAAGTTACTTGTAGACTTAAGCTTTAAGAAGTTACCAGTAGAGTGTCCAGCTACAAACAAGTCCCGTGTAGAATTCAGCTACAAACAAATCACCCTATAAAGAGTTCAGTAAGTCACAATGTAGAGATTTCAGCTTTGACCAAATCACCCTGTGGAAAGTTGAGCTACAAAAAAGTCACCCTGTAGAGAGTTCAGCTACAAACAATTAATGCTGTGGAGAGATCAGGTACAATGAAATCACCCTTGTGGAGAGTTCAGCCACAAACAAGTCACTTATAGAATCCAGCTAAAAAGTCATCCTAGAGAGAGTTCAGCCACAAACAAGTCACCCGGTAGAGAATTCAGCTACAATCAATTCATACAAGCAGGTCACCCTGAAGAGAGTTCAGCTACAAATAAATCACCCTGTGTAGAGTTCAGCTACAAAAATCACCTTTGGAGAATTC